>NW_026055543.1:0-161695 GCF_023757995.1 Alternaria metachromatica
CCCCGCTTCTCATCTTCCTAAATAGCAAGATGCGACATAGTCTGCCCCTGCCCAATCTGCGGCGCCGCCTTCGGCAACGGCTTCAACCTCTGCTGTTGCACCGGCGTCCGACTCGTTCCCGGCAGCGTATTCGTCCCCGGATAAGCTTTCTTCGGATCCGGTTTCTTTTGCTCAGTGGGCGGTGTAAACGGCTTCGGTTGGCCGGGCTTGACTGCGGCTTTCTTGGTCGTCGGGTACGCGGGTTTGGGGAGGCCGTTGGTATCTGGGAAAGGCTTTGGAAGAGCCTTGTTGGCTGAGGGAATTGCGCCGGGGCCCTTGAAGGGAGGGATAGATTTGGTGGCTCCGCCGATGGCTCTTTGGCCGCTGCCTACGAGGCCTCCGGTGGTTTTTGTGGTGGTGTTGGTTACGGCGCCGACGGTGCTGTTTGCGCGGCCTATGACGCCGCCGGTGGCTTTGGATGCGTTGCCTGTTACTCCTCCGACGGTTTTGTTCAGTCCTCCGACTGTTCCTCCGACCGTCTTCTTTGCTCCTCCGACAGCGCCGTTCACTTGGTTACTGCCTGGGTATTTCTTCGCACCTAGCGGCGTTCCACTGGTTGTTGGCTTGTTGCTCGCGGGGGTCGAGTTGGAACGCTTGACCACGGGCTTTCGTGCTGTGGAAGGGAGGGCTTTGGCTGTGGGTTTGTAGGTTTGGCCGGTGATTGCGGTGCCGTAGCTTGTTGCTTTCTTCTCGAGACCTGGGCGCTTGTTAGTGAGTGCTCGAAGGACATTTACGGGACGAGCAGCTGACCATTTCCTACACTCCTTCCACTATTCTCAATCATATCCCCAGCCTTAATCAAGGCATTTCCACCATATTCACCCGCCGTCTTCTTTCCGGCATCTACGAAGCCCTCCACCGAGTTCCAGATGATGTTTGAGATGAAGCTCGTCATGGTATAGTACGTATAGCGATCTCGCGACTGTAATTGATATCGAGAGCTAAGTTCAACGACGGAGGAGCTATGGTAGTATCAGAAGAGCTCTATAATTCTAGACTGCTAGACCCCAGATCATGTTCTCCCGATGATGCATGGCCTTTGGCGCCACCGCAGCTTGAACCTGTTTCGCTACCCGTCGCATGCAGGGGGGTCGCTGCCGCCCCGCGTCAAATGACGTTATTGTGGCACAGCGAAGTGGACCTGAACCAAAGTCCTGGCTGGCGATCTTTTGACGCAGGTTTTTAGCTTGTGTTGTAGCTTTCTGCCGTGGCATGCCATCAGTACGCTAGGCGGTACAGCGTTGAGGCTGAGTATCACGATGAGGTATGGTCATATGGCAGTTCATTATGTTTATCGTCAATCATACTATTCGTACAAAGCGCGCTACTACTGTCAAACCCTTTTGATTACATATCCTCAACGCCATCGAAAAAGAAACGCTCGTAACTACTCGTTGCTTTGACAAAAGTAACATATTAAGCACCTTGTCTGGCCTTCTCAGCGCAGATCAGGGCGATGATGCGGCTCAACTCTGCGCTCTGCGCAAATTGCTCCTGCTTGGTCTTGTCGTCCACGTCTTCGCACGCTGCGATGTCGTTGCTGACTGTCAGCATGCGGTTCTGGAGCGTAAGGAGCTTGGCGAGTGTGTTGTCGAGGAAAGGTGCGCTGAAAGTGATGTTGGTTGGCGAGGCGCCGTTGTTGGGCATGCGCATCTCGAGTTTCCTGGGTGGCTTCTTTCCCGAGTTGGACGGAGCAGACTGCTGTTGTTGCTGCTGTTGCGCTTGCTGTTGGGGCCTACCGCAGATTGTTAGCAAATGTACTTCTAGACCAGTGATTACGCGATAGGGGTCCATATTCAGGTCGGCAGTTGCATAGTGTGTCCCTGATTTTCCACGCCGTCGCTACCAGAACCAAAAGAATGCCAGGGGAGAATTCAAGGAAGTTCGGACGACTCACTTCTCGCGCTCGACGAATGTCATGTTCTCTGCCATTTCGGCGACGCGGTTTGCGATCCTCGAAGCCATGATAGTGTATGGTGACATCTGAGGTTGCGAAGCTCCGTTCGTTGCGCCATTCGTCTGGGGCTTCTTTGCGCTCTGGGTAGCCTTCTTAGGAGCCCTTGAAGCGGTGGCCCTGTTGGTGGTGCGCTTGGCCGGCGCGGATGCGACTGAGGCTGCGGGCATGTTGGAAAGATGTGATGCGTGGTTTGGGATAAGTTCTGTGATATGTGTCAGTCTCCAGCCTAAATGAACGTTTGAAGGCTGCTCGCGTGCACCACTCGAGTATGCGCCAGGGTCGACAGCTGTCAAAGTCGAACGTACCGTAGATGTGGTGCGAATATGGTGGTATTGTTGGAAGAGGGATGTGATTGAGACGCTTTGGAGAATTGGTATCTACTGCGGAGCGAGTATAGTGTTATTGAGTAGACCAAGAGACTAAGGAAGGGGTAACGGTGTGTCTCGAATATCTTGCTTGCTTGACTTGGTTGCACGCCGCCACACATAACGTCATGCCACGGCACGCTGACAGGGGTTGACGACGCGCAAGTGGAGCATCCATCTTGATCTCGAACCTGGAACCGTTAGCCTGCACTGACGTCGCGGGTAGCCCGTCACTGGTGCTGATAGTCGTGTTTGACGTTTTGGACTTCGATGTTCGCTCGTGTGCCAACTGTGGAAGATGTCGCCTGCTACTGCTACGAAGAAGCCGGTCGTTACCAAATCGCCGGCTGCCAAACCCCCAGTGAAGAAGGCGACGGCTCCAAAGCCGACTCCAGCGAGCCAATCAGCGTCCAAGCCGCCGCCAGTACCAGCTGCTGTTAAGAGGAAGAAGAAAGATGACCTCGGTGCTGGATTGCGAATCTCGAAAGACAATGTCGAAGCGCATCCGGCTGGACCACCGCGCTTTGGCGAGTTGACACAGGCAGAACGGGCTTTCACGTTAGCCTCGACGTTCTTGTCCGGCGTCCTGGCGTAAGCACGTCCGTGTCCACCTCCAGATACACCCAACTAATACCTGACAGTATAAGCGCATCCCAATTCCTAGGCGCACCACTAAAGCTGATTGATCCGCAATTCTACGATGGGTACATGGCCTACACCAAAGAATGCTTCGCCATCCTGATCACATGTCTCACCCAATGGTGGGCTCCGACTGTCGTCCGTGTATCTGGAGACTCTAGCATGGTCGGCCAACTTATCAAACGCAAAGATGGATCATTGCAATGCAATTTTGCAGACCGTATGGTTCTCATGGCAAACCATCAACTCTACACTGACTGGCTATACATCTGGTGGATCGCATATACGAACAACATGCACGGCTTCATCTACATCATTCTGAAGGAGTCGCTGAAGAACATTCCGATCATTGGATGGGGCGCCCAGTTCTACAACTTCATCTTTCTATCTAGAAAATGGGAGGAAGACCAGCGCACATTCAAGAAGCATCTTAGCAAACTGAACAAGAAGGGAGACCCCATGTGGCTGATCATCTTTCCCGAGGGCACGAATCTGTCCAAGACTACACGCGAAAAGAGCCAGCAATGGGCGAAGAAGAATGGGCTGCAGGACATGAAGCACCAACTGCTTCCACGCAGCACTGGCCTCAAGTTCTGCCTCAATGAACTGAGAGAAACGACAGATTGGCTGTACGATTGTACCATCGCATACGAAGGCGTACCAGAAGGACAATTCGGTCAAGATATCTTCACTCTGCGCTCTTCTTTCTTCGAAGGCCGGCCTCCCAAGTCAGTCAACATGCACTGGCGACGATTCCACCTCGACGATATCCCATACGAGAACACACACGCTTTCGAAGTCTGGCTGAGAAACCGTTGGAGAGAGAAAGACTACATGCTAGAATACTTCAGCCGCCACAACCGCTTCCCCGCAGAAGATTTCTGGAAGAACCACCTGGACATGGACACCAAGAGCGAGAGCAGCAGAGGCGGAAACAAGACCATCCGAACCGTCCCCCGCCCAGCCGTCCAAATCGAAACCGAAGTCAAAAGCGGCAACTGGAACGAGTTCGTCAAGATCTTCGCTCCAATAACCTCCGTCATGATGGCTCTAACCGTAGCCTACGGTGCCTCACCCGAAGACCTACCCATACCCGGCGCCAAAGAATTCTTCCAAACGCACATGAAAACACTGCTAGGCCAAGGCGGCGACATCAAAGGTCTCCCAAGCCCTGAACAACTAGAAAAGATGATTGAAGGCGCCGCACAAATGGGCGCAGCACAAGCCGCCGGACCCAAAGAAGTACCAGAAGTACAGCGCCTGACACAAGAAAACCTCGCCAAACTAGTCAAAGAAACAGCCATTGCAAGCGGCGCTGTAATGCCCAATGGAATGAGAAGAGCAAGTACAGCATTGCCGCCACCAATGACCAAGACGCTGCAAACGCCCACTGCTGCAACCCCAGCAGCACGACGAGCTCAAAGCGCGGTGAACCTCCCTACATCCTCAGCGAAGAAACCCACACCCACAGCACCTAAACCAGGCACCGCCGCACACGCCCGCGCAAACCCCGCGGCAGCAACCACAACCAAAAAGCCCACACCATCTCCACCCACAGGCCCCATGAAAGAAGTAATGACAGCCTCAGGCGTCATGATCAAAGTCCCCCAAACCGAAGTCGAACAGGCCAAGAAAACAGGCACGCTAACCATGGCGAACGGCGTCAAGATCAAGATCGGCAAAGAAGACATCGAAAAAGCGCAGCAGGAGAAGAAGGGGACTACGTTCATAACAGCAGGCGGTGTGCCCATCAAAGTGACGCCTAGCGGTGCTGTGCAGGTGCCTGAGAAAGTGAGCAAAAAGGGGCAAGCGGCGGCTGTGAAGAAGACGGGGGAGTTGGCGGGGAAGATGGGGGATTTGTCTGCGCCGGCGAAGAAGGCGCCTGCTAAGATAGGGGGTGCGACGAATGGGACTGCGAAGAAAGGGACTGTTGGGAATGGGGCGGCGAAGAAACCGGCTACCGCTACTCCGAGGAAGCTTTGAGATGGGTGTTATGAGGATAAAGGTATAGGTTTTTTGGGGGGGCACAGTATAACCAGGGTGTTTGTTTGGCGTTGAACTAGTATATATGACTAGGTCTTGGGTATTTTTGTTTGTTTGTATGTAAGATATCAGTATGCCATTATTGGATTTGAAGCAAAATAGCCTATCCCGTGCACCGATACTGTGTTATATGGCCGGCCCCCCAGTCTCGGTCGTCGTACCGGAAGAACCCATAAACTCAGACGACGATCTCACTAACCGCTATACCAAGTCGTCTTCTTGACCTGCGTGTCCATCCATTCGGATCGTTCAAGCACTCGTCCGTCGTTCGTCCTTGCGCCACTAAACGAGAAACGGCGTTAATACCTTAATCCCTCTAAGAAATTGATAGACGAAGAGGACGAAGAAAGAAAATCCAAGACAACCATCCAACAAGATTGTGCATCAAATCCTCTTGTATAACAACCCACAAATCCTCACAGCGGATACCACAACAACAACAACAACACAAAAAAATCCATGTACAGCAAACATTACCTCTTCTTCCTCGCAGCCTCCTCCTGCTGTAACTTGTGCATCTTGGCTCTAGCGCTCTTGCTGCCACCCAGCTTGGGTCCTGTGATGGGAGGTGGCGCACCCTTGACAGGAGGAGCAGGTGGTTTCCTCGCTTGTTGTTTCGCTTCCATGGACTCGAAGTATTCGTTGCGGAACTGCTCGACGAGGGCGTCATCGGTGTTGGTGGAAGTGGAGGTGTTGGCGTGAGGGTTTGCGGGGGTTGGGGAGTCGAAGAAGTCGACTGCGTGGGGATGTTAGTGAGGAGGTTGTGGCAGGGGGAAAGGGAGAGGGAGAAGGGAACGTACGTTTGGCTTCTTTCAGTACAGCTTCGACCATTTGGTCGCGTCGCTTGTCTTCTTCCGTCTTGCCGTTGGCTTTGGGCTTGCGCCACGCGTAGCCGTACTTGTCTCGTCGCGCTTTGCTTGCTGGCGGTTCTGGCTCGCCCTTGTCCCATCGTTTCCAGGCTTGTTCGGTGCGCGCCGCAGCGTCAGGGCCTAGGTCTACTTCCTGAAGCTTGCCCTGGCCTGCCGCCAACCGGTTGCTGTGTTCGTTATCCGCAGGACTCTCGGTGCTACTGGTCGTGCCTTGTGTCGACGAGCTAGTGGCGAAGGTATGCCGCAGATCTGGTGCGATGGCTGCCACAGAAGCCTGGAGGTGGTTTGGTATGGGCCAGCCGTACTGGCGATAGTTCTTTTCAGCCATGCGGGCTTCTACGTATTCCGACCTGGCACATTAGCCTCCATGCTTGACGGTGCCCTCATTCGAGCCTGCTGTAATCTGGCGAAGAGTCCACTCACATCTGCTTGTCATCGCGATCTACCACCTGTCCCGTCTGCGCGACGAAGCGGCTGGTATACTGGTCTGGCCGGGGCGCTTCTACTTGCACCACCTCTGTCCGCGGCGGCTCTGCTTTGCGCGTAGTTTCCTTCAGTCGGTCGCGGGGCCGCTTTCGGTTGCGCAATATCTCTTTCAGGTTCGGCACCGACTCTTCTTCATCGTTGGCTTCGGTCGGCGAGATAGGCGCGTCGTTGGGAGTCGCAGCAACGGGCGTATGCGAGGCAGAAACAGTAGGCGCATCGTCGTCGGTATAGACGCGCTTCGTGTGCGCGATCTTGCGGCGCTTAAATCGTATAGCGGGGACTGCCTCGTCTTCTTGGGCCGTCGACATGCTGGGCAGTTACGGGACGGTCGGGAGTGAAGCGTGGGTTGGGGACGTAGAGTTTCGGAGGATGACCTGGGCCGAGGCGTGAACCACGGCAGGGTCCAAAGCGTCATAAGCCCTTTCACTTTTACCTAAACTTCATGAGGGCGGCTAAACATCGTTCGCATAATTAGAGCATGATCTACGTGAGACTGGATTTAGACGCGATCTGGGGTTGCAGGAGCGCAATAAGACTGCGGTACCCTTTCATGCATGCATTATCTGAAGAGGATTGACAGACGCAGAGCACCTACATGGCGTGACACTCAGCTCATAAGACGATCACATAGCCGATTTCCGCTGTCGCGTACTAGGACTTACATACCAACTCTCATCCTCCACAGCGGTTGCCTCTACTGTCCATTCGTTATACATCACGTCACAGTTCAACCCCATGGCTTCGCATTAAGAATTTTGTTCATTGCGATAAAACATATGTACTCTCAACCTACTATACAGGAAGCCAGCCGCCGTAACGCTCAAACGCCCAAGTCATACCCGGTACATTGAGTAGCGAAAGACTGAATGCAGGTAACATCAGGAAACTTTCCTTTCCATCCTTCCTTCTCGTCCCCTTGGTATCAATTTACATCATCATTGTCCTCGTCCTTCCTAAGCCGTCGCTGAAGAAACAGTCTCAATCTCCACCTTTGGCAGCGGCGCCGACTTGCCGCCAAGGTCTGTTTGCCGTGCGTTGGGGTTCTTGGTGTAGTAGTTGGAGATGGCGGATTTGATGGCGTCTTCAGCAAGCATGGAGCAATGCACTGCGAACAGTTAGTATTCTGGTCTTGATTCTCGCTTTCGTATTGTGGGATACTCACGCTTTACAGGTGGTAGGCAAAGCTCCTTTGCAATCTCTGTGTTCTTGATCCTCGACGCATCCTCCAGTGTCATGCCCCGGACCAATTCGGTCAGGTAACTCGAACTCGCAATCGCGCTACCGCAGCCGAAGGTCTTGAACTTGACATCGCTAATCGTGTTGCTGTTGGGGTCGACACGGATCTGGAGCTTCATGACGTCGCCACATGCGGGTGCGCCGACTAGTCCAGTACCGACGTCGTTGTCCGTCTTGGACATGGAGCCGACATTGCGAGGCTTGTTGTAGTGGTCGAGCAGTGCTGCGAATGTTAGCTGAGCGTTCTCAGATATAATTAGTCGGAGATGGTGGTGCGATGACGAGGTGATTCCGATCGGACTCCCGTGTCGCCACCACATCGATTTTCCGAACGAGAGGGGAGGGCGACTTATCTTTCTCGTGGTACTGCCGCCGACCGACTGCTGCGACTGCGGGTGCTGCTGTGCGAATGGGCGAAACGATGCTGGGCCTGGCGGCGGTTGCGAGCACTCTTCCTGCTTGAGCGGGCACTGCTGCTGCGACTCTCCTGAACATGGTGGCGATCGATGTGTGTGGTGTTTTGAGGTTTGGTAGTATCTTTGGTGAGTTTTGGCAATAGTTCGGGTAGCGGTTGGATGTTGGTGTAGGTGTAGCGGAGGAGGATGGCGACGGACAATTGAAGTAATGATGAAAAGCCACGCCCGGCCGCCGGCGACGTAATGTCCGTGCGCACACATACCCCACACTTATCATGGAATCATCTCGGAGAACCGCTCCAGATCACCGGCGAACGAGTGCTATCTCCGTTCGTCCTGCTATCAGATGGAACTTCAGCTCCATTCATATCGCCTACAGCCATGCTGATGCTATCTAGCAGCTTGCGCCGCAATGCTCCCAATCCGCTCTCGTTTCGCCGTTTCATCAATGCTAATGCTAACCCGACACAACTCCGCTTTCGCTATGCTAGTCCGTGGTGAGGGACCTAGACCCGCTGTCTTACAAACGTCGGAAGAAATACACGTAGGCAAACTTCTTCATCTCTTCAATGTCCGCCGCCTTGGCAACCTTCTCGTCATTGAAGAGAACCCATGATGCAGCCTGCTCGCCTGGCAACTGCTTGCGCACAAACGCAACGTAGTGTCTGTGGCGTGTTAGCGAATCTCCTTCCACAAGGGTCCAAATGCGGAAAACTTACCCGGCGTGTATCGAACTACCCTTGTGGCATACTATCGACTGGAGCTGGAAGTTTGCAGGCAGCGTCTCACTACCAGCCAACTTCTTCTCTGTTGGCTCCGCAGGTGCCTCGGAGCTCCCACCTTCGTCGAAATCGCCCGGTGCATCGGGGTGGCTGAACAACCAGTCGACAGCGCGCTCCATGTCACCACCCGTCTCCTTCAGAGCCTGGCGTGCCTGGGGAGCATTAAAGCCCATCGCTCCTAGGTTCTCGATTTTTTCAGGGTCGAGAACAGATGCAGCGGCTGTGCCTCCACCAGAACCAGCGTTGAAGTCGACGGGGTCGTCGATATCTGGATCCTCCATGTGTCCAATCAGCCAGTTCATCGCTGCTTCGGCATCTTCGTTACCAGTAGCATGTAGAGCCTTTTCACATCGAACCCGAGGGAAGCCCATAGCCTCAAGCATCGAAAGTGCCGCCTCGTTGGGTGACCACTTCGAACTGCCCGAGGCTCCTGTGTCTACATCTTCTGGGAGAAGCTCCTCTCCTTCTGCCAAACCATTTGACTTGTAGGCGTCGAAGGAGAATGGTTCATCGTTGACAATGACAGGAACATCCTGCTTGGTAGGCACCCAGTTGACCAGTTCAAAGCGCCTTGCGTTGACGGCCAACACTGAAGGGAAGGTCTTGAACATGCTCCTCTTCGTGAAACCATCCTTGCTGCCACATGCACCACAAGTAAGCTCAACCAATTCCTCGGCTGTGAAGATGTCGAGACACTCCTTCAGTGTGACTGGCTCGAACTCTTCCTTTTCTTCCTTCTTGCCGTCGCTGTTGGTGACGTCCATCTGCGAGTCTTTTGGTATCCGCCGGATGGGGACTGGGATGGAAATGTTCTCTTGCTCGTCTGTCTTGTATCGCACGCGCTTGCAACTGACACACTGTAGCCGCTGTTCCATAGCAAAGCGGAAAGCACCGACCGGATCCTTATGGGGCTCAACGTGCTTGCTGCGTGAAACAAGTTGGAGCACGTGTAGAAGCAGTTCGAACGCGTCCTGTTGTCGCATAGTTGAGAACTCGGCGTGGCCTCGTCCGATCAGGTGCTTGAGCATGGCAGGGGCGAGGCCGCGCTGGTGTGGAACCTCTGGGTTGTGCTCGTTGGTGATGACATCGCTATCTGGCTTTGAGTATCGACCAGAAATCATGCCGTCTGCGATTTTGCGCATCTGAGTTTCCAAGTCTTCTGCAGGGAGTGGCGTCTCCGGGGGAGCTTCGTTGGGAAGGTAGTATCGGTCTTTGAACTCTGGAATGGAGAACAAGGCCTGCAAGGTACTGTTCAGGTAGCAGCTGTTGCCCAGGTTCTTCAGGCCCGTGAAGTCTGGTCCGAACAATGGCTGCAGTTCCTTGCCGTCTTCGGTCACCATAGCAAAATCCCAGCGCAAGTTTTGCTCTACCTGCATCTCCGTAAGACTCTTCTCAGTCTTCACCCTGTCTTTAATGTTGATGCCCCAGTGTGCTAGGTGGTCCGGTAGTTCTGGGTCGATGCGCTCTTCGTCACAGGCGTAGCAGTAGATATCAGCCGTGCCATCCGCGGTGAGAGATCCGAGCTTGACCGCGACAGGATGACCAGTCGACTTGGTGTGTCCAACACCGTGTGAGTTGCCACCAACGCCACCGAACTGCTGACGACCGCAACCCAGATTGCCGCAGGTCAAGCACAGCCAGAGGTTCTCGTTAAGCTCGCACTCTGAGCAGTGACCCAGGTTCTGTGATTCGATCTGTCGCGCCGCTTGTTGTTCCAGACAGAGAGTATGTTCGCATGCAGTCAACTCCTGTTCCCATGCCTTGACCTCCTGCTGCTTCGCGAACGTGTTCGCCTTGAGAACTGCGTCCACAATGTTGGGCAACTTCCCCGAGCTCTTGTCTACATCGTCGACCCCGCACTCGTAGCACTTGACTTGTGTCGCAGTATCGTAGCGGTCTGCCTCGGTCTCAGCTGCCACGGCAAGCTTGGTCATCTTCTGAGGAGGCTCATCGCGCTTGACCCTCTTTCGCGTGCGCTTGATATTGAGGACGAGGGGGTGGTTCGTGGACGACACGTGGAGGAGGGAATGATTGCGATCGCTCGTGCATCCACCATTGAAACAGTAGAGGCACACGTCGAGGCCGGTGGGGTCGTCGATCGAGTCGAAGCACTGGGTGCAGTCCTCCCGGTACACAGACTGCGTTGGCCCTGGTGGGTGAAGCTCTGATGCATGTTAGTACTGCCTAGGGTGAGGATGTAGCCATAGAGCAAATGAAGGCGCCTGAAGCATGTTTGCCACACTTCACTTCTTTTGCTGCATGAGATTAGAGTCGTGGAAGAATATGGATGCTTACCGGGTGCGTTTACGTGCGTACAGGCCATGTTTGGTCAAAGTTGATGTGGGCAAGGTACGGTGTAGAAAGTCGCGACGGTTTGCACGTAAATTCGGTTGTTATGACATAGGCTAGGCTTCTAGAGCTCCTCCCCGCGGCGGGGCAAACAAAAGTGGATACCTGCCACCAATACCGAAAGAAAGGTAGTCACCACGCGACAGCTCCACTCTGGCTCAGAAGTCACGTCTGAGTTCAAACAAGTTCAAAAATCGTATTAACATTCTTTTGGCTTAATTTCATGGAGAGGATACCAGACTTGAAAGAGTCTCAACATTTTCATAGATCGAGGCTTACACAAGATATGCTATTAGAACTACACGCCTGTACTTATACATGATCATCTATTTCCCCTGCTGTCGTGCGTTGACAGACCAGTTCTGGAACTGAGTAAACAGCACAGGCTGTAGCGGAGACTTCTTGTCCGCAAACCACTGCTTCTGCGTCTCAGCATAAACGTCCACCACACCAGCATAGTTTCCCTTATCAAGGCCAACAAGCACCTTGACTACGTGTAGACTGGCGGAGCCACATGCATCTGCATGGACTTTTGAGCCGTTGCCTAGCTTAGCCTCCTCGTGAATACCCTTCAGCAGCTCCCACACATCCTCGACGTTCTCTGGCTTCGGGAGAGGTGCTTTGCGCTTCGTGCGGGTGTCGAAGAACGACTTCAGCATCTTGGCCGCTTTGTCTGCCGTCTGCTTGTTTGCGTTTGCTCGAGTGCGACGGAGTACTGGGAGGAGGATTTCTAGAGTGAGGGCGTTGGAGTATTGCTTCTCCATGTACACAGCAAGTAGATCCAGGACCCTTGACTTGAACTGTACGACATTCTGCTTTGCGTCCGTTCGCTCCTTCTTCTTGCTGGTTGTCTTGCTGCGCTCCTTGAAAATCTTGCTGAGATGTGGATCAAGCGCCATCATCTGGTCGTCGTCCATGTCTGACTCGTCAGATGTCTCGTCTGCCGCCTCTCCGTCGATGGTCGGCTTCGAGGTCTGGAGAGTCATAGCGAGCATGTTGTCGAATTGAGTCAGCTCTGCGTCTTCCTCCTCGCTTTCGTCCCTATCGTCATCATCAGAACCTGACTCAGAAGCCTCGTCGCTGTCTGCTTCCTCTCCATCGATCATCTCAACGTCCGAGTCGTCTTCATCGTCGTCGCTTGAGCCTTCCTCCTCCGCGTCTTCATCGCCCTGATTGAACAGTTCTTTCTGTCCCTCAAGGTTCTCTTCGGTATCCAGGATCTCAGTCAATGAGCGCAACCCTTCGGCACTGATCTCGGATGCGAATATAGAGAAAGCTTCTTCTCCGATTCGTCGGAACAACGTTCGTTCATTTCCTGAGAAAGAGAGTACGATCTCGACGAAAGCATTCTGGCCGTCGGAAGTTGAAGCCTTGCTCTTTTTCTTCGATGACGCCTTTCGTGACGCTTCAAAGGCTTTGTAGGAAGCATCGAGGTCATCGAGCATCATGACGGCATCGCCCTCGCCATTGTAGGCTTGCAAGAGAGTTAGAGAGTATAGAAGCAGGAAGCCCTGTGCTGCCATCTCATTGCCAGCTATCGATCCCTGCAACACTCGTTAGTCACGGAAATCAAATAGATGGTATACGTACTGTTGCAGAGATGGCGTCAATAGTGCTAAGCGCCTTGTCCATGGTACTCAGAACCGATTCATCTGCTTTGAAAGCAAGATCCAGTTTTGCAGACTTGCCATTCCTGGCTCTTATCATGTCCAATACCATGAAGGCGACATCTGACCGAGCACCCAACTTTACGTCCAATAACTTCGTCAAACAGGATGATAACCGCTCTTGAAACATCGTCCGACCGCGGTCACTGACAGGTGGAAGAGGCATTTTCTTCGTATCCGCCTTCTTTGAGGGAATGAAGTAGGCAAACTCCACCAGTGTCTCCAGGATCTCCCGCAGCCAGTTGGACTTTCGGTCTTCTGCAGCGCCACCTTCGCGTAGGTGAGCGATGTCTTTCTTGAAGGTCTTTTCGTTGAACTTCTCGTATCGCTTGTACTGCCTGATCGTGTTCAGAAGCAGGTCTGCAATGGCCTGGCGACGGCTATCTGCAACGGTCTGTTCCTCGCTTTCAGGACGCAGGATCAACGACTTGAGATGGCGTATAATCTTCATCAAACTCTTATCATCTGCAGACGCGAGAATCTGCTCCAGCGTTTTCGTCCTGGTGATCCGATCAAACTCGACGCTACCGTGCTTTGAGGTCAATGCGACGAATATGGGAAGTGTTGTTCCATCTTCTTGCTCAACTCTGAGCTGGACAGAACTCAACGCAGCCAACGCAGCGGAATGAAGAAATCGATCCTCTTTCTTGCTTTGGTTGATCAGGGTGCGCATCAAATTGGGGCTGAACAACGCAGAGACAGCCCATTCCGGCACACGTGTGATCATGCTACTCAACAGCTTGAATCCCCAGGCTTTACGTTCATGGGATGCCGAGGAAGAGAACAGACTGCTGTCTACAGTATCGATCCAGAACTGCGGGAATTCTGTCTTGTCCTTGGAACTACTCTTACTGTGTTCATCTCTTCGTAAGATCTCGGCAAAGACCAAGTCCCAGGCGAAAGACGGGTTCGAGCTCGTGGTTCCGGTCTTGATGGTTTTTTCTTCGCCATCTTCCGATTCGTTCTTGTTGAAGTCCTCCTTCAAAATCTTAGCAAGTCGCGAACGTTCCTTCCTTGCCAGAGGATCCTTGTCGTGCCAAACGCTTTCAGGCAATGTTGCTGGATAACTCGCTTGGACGGTAAGCCACACAGCTACGCCTTCAGGCGTAGAAACGAGCTTGAACGTGTTGAGACGTTCGAGTATCTCCTCGACACATTTTTGGTACTGCGATTGGCCTTTCAAGCTCCTCACTGCTTCGACGAGGACCATGCCGCATTCTTCCCGGAGCCAGGGAATGTCGCGTGCCATTCGATAAACATTGTCCAAGAGCTTGTTCCAGGCATCCAGCGAAAGTTCTGGTTCGATAAGTATCGATGATTGCATGATGGCCTTGAACCCAAAAAGCTTTCCGATGGTATGATCCCGTTTTTCCTGTACTTGTTAGCATTGCGACATCCAGCGCGCCCATGTTCCTACCTTTCCTGGC
The DNA here is from genome assembly GCF_023757995.1 of Alternaria metachromatica. Classification (NCBI taxonomy): domain Eukaryota; kingdom Fungi; phylum Ascomycota; class Dothideomycetes; order Pleosporales; family Pleosporaceae; genus Alternaria; species Alternaria metachromatica. The sequence goes on from NW_026055543.1 coordinate 14,276, forward strand.
ACGTTGCCCTTGGCTTTGGTCTTCTCCTCTACCATCTTGATGACAGCCGCCACATCAAGCTGCGAACCTTCGATGGCATTCTGCTTTACTGCAAATAGTTGTCGCAATAATTCGGTGAGCGTGAGCGAGAATCCGACCCTGGCTGCTTTGCGCTGACTGCAAAGACCTTTGATCAGGCGTACTAACGCGTCCTCCACATCTTTGGGCTCTGGCTTGTTTTCGGGCGAGAATTTGACGATGATCTGTTTGGCGGCTTCAAGACGGACATCGTCTTCTTCGGCTGCCAGGTCCGCGTAAAGCTTAGAGAGCTTCACCTTGTCCGAATTGCTTTCTCTGCGCCGCTTCGCCGGGGCTTCGTCAACTTTCTCGCTTTGGTCCACCTCGCGCTCCCTCTTGGGTAATTTGCTACCCATCTTTTATCGATTTCCTGGAGAGTGTATTGGAGGTTGTCGCAACGCGACTTCCGCGAAAAGTCGAGCACGGCTCTAGGAAAATTTGGATGCTAACCGAAGGTGGACTAGTTGGACAGGGTCCAGCCAACGCGAAATCCACTTGGACTGCATGACGTCGGAAGCATGCGAGCTCCATCTGCATACTCATGGGAAATTCAACATTGCATTTAGTGGAGTCTGCATCAGTTCTATGCTGCGAATGATTCTACTTGAGTCACCTAGAAATCGATACGAAATTCTAGTCATGTCATCATGCGCTGCACATTATCACACAACCACGCCAACCTAGGAAAGAACTGAACAGCCTGGAGCCTACATTGGCGCTGGGTCACCGCCTTTGCAATGTTTTGGCTTAATGTAGCCTGCAGACCTGTTCAGTTTTTTTCTTGTATGAGGTGCAACAGAGAAGACATCACAGCCATGACCATTGAAAGTGACATCCTTAGTATTGAGTTGAACTGCTCTACGTATGTTCAAGATGTACATATCAAGTCCATCCCTTGAAAATGATCAGTCATCATCCTCATCCAAGCCTTCGAAGACTCCGATTGGCTTTGGACGGTATGTCGTTGGAGGTGGAGCCTGTTCCTGAGCCGGTCTGCTCGGAGACTGTGCAGCCACATCTTGTGCAGACGCGTCCTGTGCAGCAGCCTCACTCTGTCCCTGCTCTTGCAACGCCTTCTCCCTAGCCGCGTCCAAATGTGCAGGTATATTGAACTCGTCCAGGTTTTTGCCCTTCTACACAAGGAGATAGGAGTTAGTGTGTCTCGTATGAATCTTGGACGTGCCAAACATACCTCTCGCCAATACTGGAGGCTGAATAGAGCGCCCGCGCGGATCTTCTCGTTGCTGGGCCACGGGTACCATGGCAGGTTGCTAGCCTTGAGCTTCTTCAGCCATTCTTCTTCCTCTGGGGTGATTTCGAGCGCAGGGCCAGCAGCATCTTCGCCTTCCTTCTGCCCTTGCGCAGCTTCACTTGCTGGTGCTACTGTCTCTGGCGCGAGAGCGGGTGTGTTGAGGCCATTAGTAGGAATGCCGTTTGAGCCGACCTCATCGTCCTCCTTCTCCTTGTCTGCGGCAGGTACGGGTTCACGGTATGTTGGCGGGACGGTGTGTCGGGAAATATTGGTCGCGTATTGTAGAAGTTCGTCAAATGGGACGGCGCGCGAGTCTTCGGGGAATGTGGTCACGGTTGTGTCAAAGAGCTCATGGCGCAGTTCTGCGAGCTTCTTGACGGACGTCTTGAGCTGGTCTTCGAGCGCATCGGCTTCTGCGCGGAGGTTTTGGATGCGGATGTGATTTGCCTGGTGTTTGGCGACTGCAGTGCGTCAGTCGTCAATGTCAGCAGACGTGGGTGTTCGCGTACGTTGGTCCAGGCCTTGACTGAGCTCGTCGTCAGCAGCTAGCAGATCGACGGCAGCTTGCGTGGCCGGATTGTAGGCAGCGATTGAGTCGACCAAGGTTGTCAAGGCCTTCTCGACGCGTTCGAATTGTTCGTTCAGGACGTCTTCCATGGTTGCGTGGTGGGGACCAGCTGTGCCGCCGACAATGGAACAGCGCAGGGTCAGCGAACGTGGATCGGGTGGAGCACGCGCATACACGTGACGTGAAGAGGCATGCGCGGTGGGCGATGGGGTCGTATGCAGGTTGCGCGCCAGACGGGCGGAGCTGAATGGCCAGCGAGTGCAGCGCGGTATTCACATTACAGTCGTGAAACCGGGCCTTCAAGCGCGAATCATCCACGGGCGCTTTTGCTAGACTCGCGGGGTTGCCCGCCTTCGACGCATGCGAAAGCGGGACATGACGAAGCGGCCAGGGCTGCCAGGGCCCTCTCGGCGTGGCCGCTATTTGCGTCGACGGGCTGGAAGCCGAGCTGTCACGACGACCAGCCTGCAGCATATATCCTCCGCTCCCCTGCCTCTGCCTGTCTACACCATAGTCCTAGTCTCGCTCCTATCGCCCTCCATATCCGCCATCCACGGTTCTTCCAGCGTGCTGCGCCTCCGTCTCCCAGAAGAGCACCCCGCCGTCGATTGGCCCGCCACTTGCACCCAGCTACCACTCTGATTGCTGCTCCGCCTTCCAACGCCTACCAATTCCCCCGACTGCCTGCCTTTCCTTCCTACATAATCCGGTGCACCCCGAAAGCCTCGACGCACGATATTCCGCACATCTAGCAGCCATGGGTAAATCGTAAGTTCTCTTTCCTTGCTGCTTTGTAATGCGGGGCCATCGCGCCTACCATCCCGACGTTTGGAGATTCCTGCCCTTCACCTCGGACACGCGCGTCGTCGAGTGAAGGCCACACGTTGGACCGGACCTCGTCATGGACCCTTCACTCAGGCGCAGATATCCCCCGCTCGCCCACACACTCGATCGCCCACGGCACAAGCATGTTCCAAGAGCTCGACATCCACAACCACAGGAAGCCCGCGCATACAGCACCGCTGCCTCATACCCCGTCACAGGCGCACGGAATCCCGCTTCTGGAGCACAACCACCCGCCTCTGCGGTTCGCGCGCCGCCATCACAGCGACGTACCCCGTCATGACGAGTCCGGCTATGCGCACTACAAGGATATGCGGGAAATCGCCTTGGCGAATGCCATACGCGAGTTGGAAGACGAATTGGGGTCGCGCTGCGGAATCGAGTGCTTGGAATTGCAGAACCAACAGCTGATTGTACATCGCTATAGCCAGAGTAAACTATCACAGCAAGAGCTGGCCGACCTCCAGAAAGCGACACACTTCGACAAGAAAGAGCTACAGCAATGGTACAAAGGTGCGCACGCAGTGGGGCAACTGGGTTGGACTGTGACTGAGTACATACAGGCTTCCTGAAGGACTGTCCCTCGGGCATGCTCACCAAGGAGGAGTTCCAAAAGATCTATAAGCAGTTCTTTCCGTTCGGGGATCCGTCGTCATTTGCAGATTACGTCTTCAATGTCTTCGATGCAGACAAGTCCGGCACAATCGACTTCAAGGAGTTCATCTGCGCATTGAGCGTCACGAGTCGCGGCAAGATGGAGGACAAGCTAGACTGGGCGTTCCAGCTGTACGACATTGACGGAGACGGCAAGATCAGCTACGAGGAGATGCTGGCAATCGTAGAAGCCATCTACAAGATGGTACGTAGTCACGCCCTAGGAAGCGCCCCCATACTAACATTTGCAGGTCGGCTCCATGGTTAAGCTCCCGGAAGACGAAGACACCCCCGAGAAGCGCGTTAAGAAGATCTTCCGCATGATGGACAAGGACGAGAACGGCAGCTTAGACATGGCTGAGTTCAAGGAGGGCTCGAAGCGCGACGAGACTATCGTTTCCGCCTTGTCTCTGTACGATGGTCTTGTGTGAGGAAGAGGGTCGATACCCAGTGTCATTTTCTGCTTGTTTCGTTATAGTCGATATCACAGCGCATTTGTGGGATTGGCATACCATTATTCCCTTGCTGTTAGGGTGGATGACCTCGCCTTGGCGTACCGGACATCATGAATGATGTATACAAAGTGCGCATTTCGTTTCCGCGGTCAAGAATGCAACAACAATTTCAAACTTGCTTGATTCTGCACGTTGGTCTGACTGTAAGCCTCACCCAGGGAAGCCTATTTTTGGGTTTCTTTGGTACAAACTTGTAATTGGGCGTCTGCATGGCATGTCGGGTCTGTGTTCTGACGTGACGCAACCTTGCGGGACGCTTTCTTAGGCGGCCTTCAGGGAGCTTTGGACAGGTAGCTTGAGAACAACACATTGCTAGCACCGTGCCGCCTTGCTGTCGTACCATCGCCGGCTGCACGCTATGGACAGATTACCTGTCTAATAATACGCCATCATTTTCTCCTCCGCTATCGACTTCTGGCGACGTTTGCGCTGCGACGCTACGTTTCGGCATTCCGCCCAGCATCTCAAGCTGACGCCGGCCCGTGGGCTCCACCACGTATTAAAGCCACTTTCACGCGCCTCGTTTATATAGGCAGACACACCCAACACAATGCCGCGATCCGCGATATCGACATGCAGCGCAGCGCTGGCGGCCCTGCTAGTCATTGCACCCTCGCCAGCGTCGGCCTTTTACTTCCCAGGCACCGCGCCAACTTCGTACAAGACGGGAGACGCAGTTCCGTTATACGTCAATCGCCTGACACCCGCCGATTCGCAGAACGACCCCAAGCTACGATCCGTCTTCTCCTTCGACTACTACCACCCGCCCTTCCACTTTTGCCGCCCAAAAGATGGCCCCAAAGAAATTCGCGAGAGCTTGGGAAGCATCCTGTTTGGCGACCGGATACAGACGAGTCCGTTCGAGCTGAAGATGGGCATGAACGAGTCGTGTAAACTGCTCTGTGAGGCGCCATACCCTGGCAAGGACGCGGCGTTTGTGAACAGCAGGATATACCAGGGCTACGACCTCAACTGGCTGATCGATGGGCTGCCTGCAGCACAATCACTTAGGGAGCCGGGCTCAGACCAGACCTTCTATCAGCCAGGCTTCGCGCTGGGTCTTGTAGACGAGGACCAGCCCATGCTCAACAACCACTATGACATTGTCATCGACTACCACGAGGCATCGCCGGGGAACTTCCGCGTCGTTGGTGTGTTGGTAGACCCATACTCGGTGGCAGAATCGAAGAGGCAGGGCGACGATGGGGCGACGTGCAATGGACAGACACCGGTTATTCTGAAAGAGGGCGAGGCTGATGATAACCTGGTCGTCTTCACGTACGGCGTTTACTGGCGACCAAGTCCGACTCCGTTTGCGACCCGATGGGACAAGTACCTACACGTATACGATCCCAAGATCCACTGGTTCTCTCTCATCAATTCGGCCGTCATCGTCGTCTTCCTCGTCATAATGGTCAGCACCATTCTCGTGCGCACCCTCAAGAAGGACATCGCGCGTTACAACCGTCTGGATCAGTTTGCGCTCGAGGACTTTGGAGAAAGCGGCGACGGTGATGATACAGCGGATGACTCTGGCTGGAAACTCGTACACGGCGATGTATTCAGGCCACCGAAGAACCCGCTGCTTCTGTCGGTTTTGATTGGCAACGGGGCTCAGCTCTTTGCCATGACAGCGTTGACTATAGGTAAGTCGCCAGAGCATATCAGATGCCAGGTCCCTGCTAACATCAATGACAGTATTCGCGCTTCTCGGCTTCCTCTCTCCTAGCAACCGCGGCGCTCTCGGAACCGTCATCATCATCTTCTACACACTCTTCGGTTTCTTCGGTGGCTACGCCGCGGCACGTACCTACAAGTTCTTCCACGGCGAGTCGTGGAAACTGTGTTTCTTCTATACCCCGGTAGCTCTACCCGCGATCGTCTTTGGTGTCTTTTTCCTCATGAACCTGTTCGTCTGGGGCCGCGGCGCATCCGGTGCTGTGCCCTTCACCACCATGCTCGTAGTAGTCATCATCTGGTTCGTCATCTCCGTCCCGTTGAGTGTCGCTGGTTCCTGGCTCGGATTCAAGCAGGCCGCCATTGAGCCGCCTGTTCGTACAAACCAGATCCCACGCCAGATTCCACCGGTGGGAGGCTACCTGCGACCTCTTCCTTCCATGGCCTTGGCCGGTGTACTTCCCTTTGGCGCCATCTTCGTCGAACTCTACTTCATCATGAACTCGATCTGGTTCTCAAAAGTCTACTACATGTTTGGTTTCCTGTTCATCTGCTTTGGGCTTATGATCATTACCTCGGCGGCCGTCACAGTACTCATGATGTACTTTTTGCTTTGCGCGGAGAACTATCACTGGCAATGGAGGTCTTTCTTCACTGCTGGTGCGAGTGCCGCGTACGTGTTTGCTAGTTGCTTGCTCTACTGGATCAAGGATGTGAGCTGGACTAGTTGGACAAGCGGTGTCGTGTACCTGGGATACTCGGCTTTGCTGAGCTCGCTGGTGTTCATTCTGACTGGTAAGTTGGTAATCTAACCCCCTTGTTCGTAAACCGCGTACTAACGAAATTAACAGGCACTATCGGTTTCTTCGCCAGCTGGCTATTCACCCTTAAGATCTATAGATCCATCAAGGTGGACTGAGCGTGGGGTAGTAGTGGAGATCTGCCAGTATACCTTTTCTTTTCCTTGGAATCTCAACTTGTCAAGTAGCGTGCGATCATTGCCAATATAGACATTAAAAAGGCATTTTTTGCGAAGAAAGACTACCCGTATATATCCCAGACTATTCAGTTACATGTGAGAGTGAATCTAGACTCAGTGCTCTACGATAAAGCAAACTAACGCGCATCCCATAACCAATATTGGAATATACGCCGTATTCCATGAAACCCACTTAATTTGATAAAAGAGGTACTCACTAACCCATCGTCAGCTTATTCTCTACCGCCAGCCTTATCACCCCCATATCTGTCTTGATGCCCGACCTCTCTTCTCGTTAAGCTTCCACTTATGTTCCCATTATCCCTAGTATACCCGCAGAACGTTTTTGTTCCTCTTTCCGTTACCTATTCTTTTCTCTCTATTTCCATAATGACGTCAACGCCTCACCTTCTTCCGATAAGAACACACATCCACAATCCATCCAACGCGTATCAAGCGTCTACAACCGTAGCAAAAGCAGCGGAGGACCCACTTATCCTCCATCCTACCCGCCTAAACACGTTCTCAAAACACTGGACCTCTTTCTCGAGTATGTACACCGGTCGGGTGTGTATCAAACACTACTTTCGTTCGGCCATCTCTCGGATTACGATGTCTATGCATGGCCCCTGCAGCCATCAGCACGACGCGTTTCCAAATCCAGCTTAGCATGCGGGCGCTATCGAGACCCTTCCCGTCGAACTATTCGAGTGCCCCGTTGAAACCCAAGACCCGAGAGTTTTCCGGGTGAAAGATTGTCATGAGTGATGAGACTTTTTTGCAGAGGTTGGTCGTACGAAGATAAGATTTCAGAAGGCCTTATTAGGGAAATGGAGGCGCGTGCGTGTGTATGTGTGTGTATATATATGGGTGTGCCGTTGCCCGGTTTGAGGTTTGGAAGTGTTGATGATCAGCTTTTTTGGATTGCATCACTGTTGCGATACATCCTTGGTGTTTTAACTTCTTGGTTATCAGGCCACTGGGCTTTTGAGTCAGTCTTACGAAAGTTGATGATCTTTTACTCGCGTTGAAGTCATCGACAGACTACTACATATATATCAAGCTCTCTTGCGCCGCATACGCCCAACTGCTGGACATCTTCGTCATTCCGATTATCGACTCTAACTACAGACCTCGAGGTCTGATTAAACCAACCATGGCAACAGAAGGCATACAATTCCCCATGACGCGGGACTTTGCCAGCCCATCTAACGACGCAACACACCCCAGCCGACCCTCCTCATCCTCAGATACCACGACGCTCGATGCCGAAAAGCCCGCTCCCCTCCACCGCGCGCCAACAGCCGAAGACATAGTCAACCTACCCACCCGCACCCTCTCCAACGATGCCAACCTAGAGGAATACACACAAGAAACCATCTCAGGGCAGATGATGCGCGAAGTACGGTCCAACGCAGGAAAGGTCGAGAAGTACGATTTGGTCACATTCACCATTGACGACAAGGAGAACCCGAAGAATTGGAGCAAGGCGTACAAGTGGTGGTGTACGATGTGTGTTGCAGCGACTTGCTTTGTTGTTGCGTTCAACTCGGCGGTCATCACAGCGGATCTGGAAGGTGTGAGTGCGGAGTTTGGGGTCAGCGAGGAGGTGGCGTTGTTGACTATTACGCTTTTTGTTGTTGGGTTCGGTGTTGGACCTATGGCTTTTGCGCCGGCGTCTGAGATCTGGGGGAGGAGACCGGTGTATGGTGTCACGCTTGCTTTGGCTGTCATCTTCACTATCCCTGGAGCTGTCGCGCAGAATATCGGCACGTTACTGGTAACGCGCTTCATTGCTGGTGTGGCGTTCTCGGCACCCATGACGCTTGTTGGTGGAACATTGGCGGATATGTGGAGATCCGAGGAGAGAGGTGTTCCCATGGCGGCTTTCAGTGCGGCGCCATTCATCGGCCCTGGTGTTGGCCCTTTGGTTGGCGGTTACCTCAGTCAAGCTGGTGGATGGCGCTGGTTGTACTGGATCCAACTCATCCTCAGCTTTGTCGTCTGGATCCTCATCACCTTTACCGTACCGGAGACATACGCGCCCAAGATTCTGGACAGGAGAGCAAAGAAAATGCGCAAGGAGACTGGCGATGACAAGTTTGTCACGGAACAGGATCTCGACATGCGACCTTTCAGCCAGCGCCTCCAGCTCTTCCTCCTTCGACCCTTCCAGCTGCTCTTCCGTGAGCTCATCGTCTTCCTGATCACACTCTACATGTCGGTTCTGTACGGTCTTCTGTACATGTTCTTCGTCGCATACCCGATTGTCTACCAGAAGGGCAAGGGCTGGAGCGCAGGACCAACAGGTCTCATGTTTATCCCGCTCATCTGTGGTGTTCTGCTCTCCGCTGCCTGCGCGCCACTCGTCAACAAACACTACATGACGCTGGTAAAGAAGCACAATGGCCACCCACCAGCGGAAGCACGTCTGATCCCCATGATGTGTTCATGCTGGTTCATCCCTATTGGCGTTTTCATCTTCGCCTGGACAAGTCAGCCCGAGACCCACTGGGCAGGTCCGGCATTCGGCGGTGGCTCTGTGGGCTTCGGCTTCATCTTCCTGTACAACTCAGCCAACAACTACCTCGTCGATTCGTACCAGCACCAGGCTGCGTCAGCGCTGGCGGCGAAGACGTTCCTACGCAGCTTTTGGGGAGCGGCTGTGGTGTTGTTCACAAACCAGATGTACGAGCGCTTGGGCGATCAGTGGGCCAGTTCACTCATCGCTTTCATCGGGCTGGCGTGCTGCGCGATTCCTTTCTTCTTCTATTTTTACGGTGCGAAGATCCGTGAGCGTTCTCACTATGCCTATAGTGAGGAGGACAGGAATAAGGAGCAGAAGCTGGGAGCTTAGTCAGAAGAAGGTTAATCTGATCGTTTTTTGTTTTGTGGACCTATCGTCAAGCTTTCTTCGACTTTTCTTGTTATGCTGCATTGTGGGCGTTTGGGAGCTTGGTGTTAGACCGCGAAAAGGCCGTGGGAGGGGTCTTGGGATCGAAGGGGTTCTTTCGGCATCCATAGCGTATGTTATTCATAATCCATCAACTTCCTACTTCCAATATGGATCCAAACCCCGATGTGTGCGATCCTGCCAACGGTTACACAGCTAATTCCGAGTGGGCGAGCTCATTGACAACGACATGGAAGCGAGACCTCTCAACGGTGATGTCATGGCATGATTGCAGGCCCTGGCTGGGTGGAAAAGAAGTGGATGCGATGGACAGGCGAAATTATTTCCATCGTTGGCCGGGAATGTCAAGCTTCCTAGACGCGTGACTAGCCGGGGGTCAGAGGCGATCGGCATCCTTGCCCAGGAGTGGGGCTCCAGCGAGCGGAAAGGCCGACCGAAGTCGACACTCCACCAGCGCGACTATCCGGCCCAGACAGACCTCTGACGACTTTCCCCCGAGCTTCGACCATGGACGAGCTCAAGGACACGCACAACTCCAACGCGCCAAATGGGTTTATGCAAGACACGCCGCCAAGAGCCGACGTCGATGAGATCCTGAGACGGAAGCGGAAGGCGCGAGAGTACAAGGTACGCCGTTGAGATGATGCGCTATCGATGCAGCGATGGAAAAGAGGAGGCTTTTGGGTTCGAGGGGCTTTAGTATGGGCACGTTGGAAGAGAGGCCTCTCTGCATTGCCGAATTGGGCTACAGGACCCGGCGCATCCAGCACGGCAGGAGCTACTGCCCCACGAACATGCGCTGACGCTCTACTTCCCTACAGGCCTGCTATCCGTGTCGACAGCGCAAGGTCAAGTGCGACCAGAACGTGCCCTGCAAGACATGCGTCGTCCGCGAACATCCCGAACTATGTACCTACCACCCGCCCAGCGAGTCGCACCCGCCCGCGAAACGAATCAACCTAGGACTTGGGCAGAACAACGGCCATGACTTCTCCAACGGCCTGGTCCACATACATGGCGGCACAGTCACGCTGCCTCGAGAGGTGCGCACACATATGATAGGGGGGACGACTGTATACTGACCGTAGCAGGACTGGGAACGCATCTGCGGGAAGCTGCAGCAAGCTGAGAAGTCGCTCAGTGATTTGAAGCATGCCGTCGGCAGCGTTGCGGAGATACCACCACCCATGAACGGCTTCTCTCCTGCTGATGGATCTGGAAATACGCCTTTGGCCGCAGCGGCCCCCATGGACGGCGAACAGAGCCACGTCAGAACCCAGGGAATACACACGCGCAACGACATCACCGGCCAGACGATACACATCGGACCCAGCTCAGTACCAGCACTCGTCATGGCGTTAGGGAGGGGGGATACACAATGGGCGCCGGGCGTGCAAGATCTCCTGGGCAAGAAGAGCATGCTGCCGATATTTGGCCTGGACAACGAGAGCGCTACATACCCCTTCGTCGACCTTTGGGGGCTACCACACGGATCAATAGCGCGCGCCCACGAGCTTGCCAACGCATTACCGAGCGACTCCGAATGCCTGAGTTTCTTCCGCAGCTATCGCGAAACCGCGCACGCCGTATACCCCGCCGTTGCCGACATCGAGGCCATCGAATCTGATCTTCTGCTCTTTCTGATCAACCGCGCCAGCTCACAGGGTACCAACGGCATCACAGACCAGCAAATATATGGCAAAGACTTTCACTGGATAGGCATGGTCTTTGCTATACTAGCTTCAGGATGTCAATGCTCAAGTCTGTCACGAAAAGAGAGGGAGTTGACATCGCAGGTCTACGTCTGCTGCAGCTTCGAGTGCCTACGGTTCACCAATTTCTTATCGCACGCAACCATCGAAAACATACAGACCCTTCTTATCCTTGGAAACGTCATATCAAACAACATGAACGCCGGAGTTGCCTGGAGTCTGATGGGGTTGACAGTCCGCCTCTCGCAGACTCTAGGACTGCACCGACAGTGTCCTCCGTCAACACCAGTGCAGCAAAGGGTCATTCGGAGCAAGACATGGTGGGCGCTTCTTTGGCAGGACTCGCTGCTGTCTGTCTCCTATGACAGAGCGTCGTCGACCACTACCATTGACCATACTGTACCCATGAGCCAGCACACAGCACCAGGGACAAGAACATACGTCGAGAGTATGTACCGACTGTGCAAAGTAGGCCTCGACATAGTCCGCGAGCGCCAACGGCCACAGAACTCGCATGATGCCCTGATACGAATAACGGAACACCGCAATGAACTCCAGGAAATCATGATAGACGCTGCAGACTATCTCAAAGACTCGAGGAGATGTCGGTCCATGCGCGATCAGCTCGAACACTGGGCGCTGTACCTGCACATATCGTACGTCACATCTGAGCTCTGCCGACCAGCCATCAGCCCCGCCACCGCCAATCTCGATCTTTCCAAGACCCTGCGCAAGACATGCATCGACAGTCTGACCAACACGGTCGAAGCATTCCTCGGTCTACAAAACATGACACCGTTTGCTACCCGTTCCTGGTCCGCTGTGCATCGCTCCTTGAGCTCTGCCCTACTGCTTGGTATCCTCGGCGAACACAACCGCAACGAACGGGCGCGTAGTCTCTTGCAGAACGTAATCCAAGTTCTTACGGATGTCACAAAAGATGTTGATCCTGCCGAGCTCGCCACGCCCATCACTCGATCCGTCTCAGCTCTCGAGCGGCTGCTGAGAATCACCACGACGCACAACCGCAAGCCAAGTGAAGCAGGCTCACAAGCGTCTCCCACGATGCACGTCTTCACCGCACAGGACATCAACAATGCCCTCAACGGAGATGCCGAGAATATGTTTTCGCAGTCGCCACTTCTTGGTTTGGATCTTGACTCTTCACCGTATGCGCTTATGGAGAGCATAGTGTGGGGTGCGCAGAAATCACCATGAGAAGATTATGAGCGTAGGGTTTAGTGGAAAAGCGAAACAAAAGTAATGATACCCAGATGTGAGAGCGACGTAGCGCTGTCGAATGAAAAAGTCGAAACAACAATCCGGATGCCATCATCATTCAAAGACCAAGCAGTTTGACTGCCTTCCAACCTGCTGCCTAGTTGCGCAGAATGACAGATATTAATGCCGTTAGGAGGGGGGCGATTATTGGGCCATGTGTTTCTGAGAACAAGTTTCATATCGCGAGTGATGATTTGGCCCGTAGTCCAGCGGCCGCTAAGTAGTAGTTTCAACTGAATGTAATGCGCTGAGAGGTTCTCTTGATACCCACCTTGTCCGCGTCGAGTGAAAGCTTGCTGTCAGCCCTACCCATGACGTCGCTAAGCGAGGCGGCTGCGAGTGTTTGCCTAGACCCTGCATCATCACCAGAAGCCGTGCAAACGACCCTAGACGTCACCTAGATGGACTTGAGCGAGCGCCTTTCCTCTGAGCTTAAATGAAGGCTTAGCTCTTGCGTTGCTCCGCCACTCAGCAGTCGCCGCCATGTTCATGCTCCGAAACCGTAAGTCGAGCTTTGTTTGCCATGTTTCTCCTTCCCGAGCCGCTGCCCCTCCCCCTCCGTTGCTGCGACGACACTAATCCGTACCACCAGTCAGTAAATTTGTCTTTGGCGACAGCTCCAAGGAAACCATTGTCGAAATCTCCCAGGGCCAGCTTTACCTCGTGCGACCCCGCTCTGTCAAGGGATACTCGGAGCTTATATTCAAGGTACGCAAGCCCGTGATCCTGGATTGCATGTGCATTAACAGCCTAGTAGGACGCTGCAGCTACCATCCGCCGCACCGGGCAGGAGTTCCAGTACCAGCTCGTCATCCAGCGCGCATACGAAGAAGGCGAGGAGGACTTGCTAGCGGAAGAGAACGAGGACGCGGCACTTGACGCGCTTGCAGGCGACAAGGACGAAAAGACGTTCCTGCTCGACGAAGACCTCCAGTTCCGCGACGACGTCCGCTCCACCGGCGAGAAGATCTTTGCGTGGCGCGACCTTAGCGGCGACGTTGACGACCTCTGGGAGTTTGTGTGCGACCCGTCAGTCAAGCCTGAAACCGCGTCTTTGTTTGAGCGCGTGGCCTTACAGTGCCAGTACGAGAGGAAGTTCCGGAGAAGCCACGAGCACGCGACCGAGGACGACCTCGCTGCCCTAGCCTACTACGAGGAACCCATCCCCGACGCGAGCCCCATCGCCAGCCCGATCCTCTCGAACGCCCGCGCGCTTCCCGTCGAGCCCCCCACTACCGAAGAGCTCTTTCCCAATACAACGAAGGAAAAGATGGCCAAGAAGGTTGCAGGCAAGGGCACTGTCCCGGAGCAGGAGGATGCTACGGCCGCGCCGCCCTCTGCCGCCCAGCCCCAGGCTCTTGAGACCCTGGTCGAAGGAGACGCGGAGCTTCACCTCTTCGACTTCCCCTCTGGCACCTTCATGAAGCAAGACGACAAAGTCAGTGTCACGGTTACCGAGATTGGCGACTGGAATTACTGGCTACACATTGCTGGCGAAGAGCGCGAGTGGCTGGGACAGCCCATCGTCGAAGACATCAACCCCGTCTTCAACTACGAATACAAGTCCTTCATCTTCAACCACTATCTAGACGACGGTTCGGCGTACTCATGGCTGTTGAAGTTCAAGGATCAGGACGAGCTCGAGAACATTCAGCAAGGTGTGATGCAAGCCCTCTGGGAGCACTTGAACAAAGTCAAATGGGGCAAGGCAAAGGACACCGATCGAGAGTACGTTCTAGAGGCCTTCCAGGATTTGACTATGGAGGATGCGCCAGACGAGGAGCCAGAAGAGGAAGAAGAGGAGGATGAGGAAGAATATGAGAGCACCAACGAGCAGCGAAGCGAACACTACGATTCGGATGAGTCCGAGGATGACGTTGAGACCGGTCCCACCGACGGAGACCAAAACTCGCAGTTAGCGGTTGGCTACAAGCACGACAGGTCCTTCGTTGTGCGTGGAAACAAGATCGGTGTCTTCAAGCACACGCCCGAGAACCAGCTGCAATTCTCTACAACCATCTCCAATATCAAGACACCGGGAGGCAAGGCTTTCAACCCGAACAAGGTCATGTTGCACCAGCAGGATCGTGACATGATTCTTCAGAACTTGGAGAACCCAAACAATCTCTACCGAATGGACCTTGAGACTGGTACCGTTGTAGATGAGTGGAAGGTGCACGACGACATTCCCGTCAAGGTCTTTGCGCCAGAGAACGTACGTACATATCTGCTGATATCTGAATGCAAGCTGACATGTTACAGAAATTTGCCCAGATGAGCGGCGAGCAGACCTTCCTGGGTCTCTCCGACAACGCACTCTACCGCGTCGATCCTCGTTTGGCCGGCAACAAGCTAGTCGACGACCAGCTCAAGCAGTATGCTACGAAGAACGCATTCTCGGCCGCCGCGACTACCGAAAAGGGACACATTGCTGTCGCCTCCGAGAAGGGAGACATCCGCCTATTTGACAGACTTGGCATCAATGCAAAGACCCTCATCCCCGCGCTCGGTGACCCAATCATCGGCATGGACGTCTCAGCCGATGGCCGCTGGGTCCTCGCCACCACGCGAACCTACCTCCTCCTCATCGACGCCCTCCAAAAAGGCGGCAAAAACGACGGCAAACTCGGTTTCGAAAAGTCCTTCGCCAAAGACGACAAGCCCCAACCCCGCCGTCTCGCCCTCACACCCGCCCACGTCGCCCAATTCCAACACGAAACCAAAGCACCCATCTCCTTCACCACCGCCCGCTTCAACACGGGTCTCGACGACAAGGAAACCACCATCATCAGTGCCACGGGTCCCTTTATCGTTACTTGGAGTATGAAGAAGGTGCTGGCTAACCGCAAGGATCCTTACAATATCAAGCGCTACTCTGAGGAGGTTAAGGCTGATAACTTCAAGTTTGGTTCTGATAAGAATCTTATTGTTGCGCTGCCGAATGAGGTCGACATGGTGGCT
This sequence comes from Alternaria metachromatica, assembly GCF_023757995.1. Taxonomy (NCBI): domain Eukaryota; kingdom Fungi; phylum Ascomycota; class Dothideomycetes; order Pleosporales; family Pleosporaceae; genus Alternaria; species Alternaria metachromatica. The sequence continues at coordinate 29,689 of NW_026055543.1, forward strand.
AAGCGCGCGTTGCAGCGGCCGACGCGCGAGAGTATCGCGATGCCGAGTCGGGTTGGTGGCGGCAGGAAGAGTGGGGTTAGAGGGAGCTATCTTGGTAGGAACGAGATTGTGAATAGCCCGTACTAGGCTGTGGATCGGCTCACGCTTTGGCGCCTTTTTCAGCGTGGTATGGGTGTGCAGTCTGGTGAGTGGTGGTTGCGGCCATCATCTTGCGCGGTGTCGGCGTTGTGTTAATCTTTCTTTCTTTCTTCTTCTTCGACGAGCTACGGATGCTGTGACGATGGGATGCGAGTAGCTGGTTTCCTATATGATTCCCCTTTTTTAGATCGAGACTGGAAATGGCACGTGGGTTTATTGTGATTTGCGTTGTTGGTGATGTGGTTGAAGATGGTGTATCGTTTTGTTGGTTGTAGAGATGGACCCAGTGGCCTACTACTACTACTGCGTCTATTCCAGCCCGTTCTGACCTCAATATTTGAGTATGCAGGCTATCCTTTTTCTTCCACGAAGTGGAACTGTGATTTGGTTGATGGTACCTTGGGTTTGTGTCCTCGCGAACCATTCAGTGGCCTACGACTTCTAGGTGCCAACATGGGCTGTTTGTTGTATCGAAAGCCTTGTACGGAGGCTACGCACTTTGCTCTGCGTTGCATGATTATTTTGTAATAGTTTTCATGTCGCAGAAGTATAACGTTGTTCTGTACGAAGTTTAAATTAACTACGATGGCGGAAGCAGCTATATTGTTATTTGCGACAGAAGGAGATGCAGTGTTAGGAGCAATTAATAGAGAACTTGTTTTATTTGTTGATGTAATAGCGGAAGTAAGTGTATTGTTATTTGCGATAGAAGAAGATGTAGTGTTATTAGTAATTAATAGAGAACTTGTATTATTTGTTAATACAACTACCTTTGCTGCCTTATCTTTGTCTACCTTCTTAAAATTGTATTCCCTGAGAGACTTGACTATGTCGTTGTTGGCGACAAGGTTATCTATCAAAACGTCTTCCTTCGCACAGTTTGGACAAACTAAGGATAGATGACGTCGTGGCATGGGATATGGCTTTGGTAGCTGGAAAGCTGCTGAAGTGCTGTCGGATTCGAAAAGAGCATCTATAGACTCACGCATTTGCTATCACGCCGACCAGGGTACATGGTTATGAGTATGACGGTACATCTATGGAGACAGTTTCTGGCCTTGGTTGATCGGCCTTAGGTAACAAACGTATCCACTACCCAAGAATCAGATCGACAAGCTCCTTCTCTCTTTCTCGCTCCCAAACGTCAGCATGCACTACCCCGCAAGCCCGCCGGTACGCAACGCCGTCTTCCCACTCAATCCATAGCACAAATATGCAGTCGAAAGCCCGGCGTTCTTCCCTTTCACCCGCCTCGGAACTTCGTTTGAGCTCGACTTCCCAATCTAGTTCTGGTGAACGCAGAGCCCAGGACGTTCCTTTACTCATTGCTACAAGCTCTAATGGGTTGGGGAATGAAGAGTTTCTGCCCGTCTCTCTTAACAGAGATTCTTGTTCTGAGCTATTGAGGTAAATAAAGCCAACGTATTGATCTTGCGACGATTTTAGCCACATGTGGGGTAAGTCCACCAAGCGGTATTCCACGTTGTGCACGAGTTGACCACATAAAAACGCTCGGTTTGTTTGGGCGAAGAGATATGCGGTTTGTGGGACGGATATACTGGTACTTGTAGAGCAGGGCTCCGGTACAGGGAATGGATATGAGTATTTTATCCGTGGACAACGAGTATGGCTAAACACCAGCCCTCGTTTTGCGTTGGATTGCTGATCCCATCCTTGAGGTGAAGTGGATAAACGGCCTTGTAATGCCATTGAGCGATATTCATGCCATGATGACTTGATCGGTCTCCGCTCAGGAGAGGCAGGGTGGGCAAGAGTGCACCACTTGGTGACGGGTTCCGTAAAGCGTTCCCGCCAGTAGCCCTTTTCGTAGATTTCATCATCAGGAAAGCGTATCCTGCCGGTCCAGCCGATCCAGGACCAACTCGGTAAGTGCAAAGATGTTCCAGTAGAGCATCTTGAGCGTGGGATTTTGCGACGTACCAAATTGCCGTTAGGTATCCAATACAATGCAAGATCGAACCAAAATTCGGGAAGTCCGTAGAGAAGACCAGGCTGGTAGAACTGCTCGAGCAGGCTCTGCGTGCCAGCAAACGCAGACAGTGCGTCTTCTGGGAAAGTCAGGTGACGGGAATTATAGGCACTGACTAGTTTGCCGAGTGCATAGAGCGTTGGCATCTCAGTTGCAAGCAGTCGATGAATTGTAAGAGTTCGGGAGTTTTCGTTCGGTGGTAGCTGTTTCATCCGATCTTCGCGCATCTGACCATGGTCACAACTCCACTGAACAGCATCATCTACGAAGACTAGTTTCCGCATTGAGAAGGCATACTCTTGAAATGTCCATGCTCTGGTGTGATATGTGTTCGGGACTTGAGATTGCCAATACCCTCTCGAAGGATGGGGTATTGCCGCCCACTCCGACTCGGAAAGCTGCGTAGGCACCTGAGAATGATTCCGTGAGGCTGTCAGGCCTTTGAGTCCGCGTAGCCCATAGTTCGCGTCAAATCCGTCTGCAGCGACGATGGTGAAGTCGGCAGAGTGATAGATGCGGTGCATTCTAGACACTTCACCGGCAAGCTCGACGTGATCGTCTTGTATCTAATGTCATGTCAAATGCTGTTCGCTTCGAACCAAGCAGTAAATGTAGGTGCTCACCACACACAGAGCATCCACCCAGAGGTACCTATAGCCAAGCAATTTAACAACGGCGAAAGCATCCTTAATTGTTTGTGGAATGTGACGAGCTAGATCCCAGTCTGAAAGGGAAGACGGCTTGAAGAGTCTTTCGCGAATCGCAGTCGTGTTTCGAATCGTCTTAGTCTGGCCCCATTGGTAACTCAATGCAATGTATCCTGCCCCCATACTCTCACCCTCAACAATACACATTTCAAATGTATCGACAAGGTATTTGGGCCTTACAGTCCCTAGGTGACTAAGCCAAGATGACCGCTTGCATCGAACTCCGTGAGTTACGGTGCATGCTTTTATCCACTGCTTCAGTAAGCCCACGTCGACCCATTGAGGATCTACCACTCGCATTGATCCTGGATGATCAGGTACCGTGAGATCGCAGAGTAACCCAAGGTCTTCCCCTTGCGAACTTGACAACAAGAAAGAAAACCAGCCACGTCCGTAGCTCGCATCGATCGTCAGGAGAGACGTTTCACGAGCTGGAATATCGGTAAGAAGCCCGTGCAACCAATCTTTGAATAGTGCCACGTGGGAACATTGGCTTTGAAGGAGATCTTTTGCTGTGCCCAAGGTAAGTTCCTTGCGGGTGTCGGTCTCGTAGGCGAACAGGAGTATCGTGCTACAGATTTGACAGTCGGGTCGTCCGTCAGATGATCGGTACGCTCCACGTTCGGGATTGGCTTTCTCGACTTCTGCGACAGGGACCATTCTGGTTCTAATCTTTACGTTTGTACACAGGTAACCGCGGTTTCTTGGTGTATGGAGCCGATGGCCGAATTGCGAGAAAGTGGTGTGAGTGCGTGCAGATCGAGAGAATGAGGCACAGCAGCGGCCGTGAGGCGAGGCATTCAAGGCGGGGTACTGTATGCAGGTTTATGCACGTGCATGAGAGGTGTTCTTCATACTTGTCATCATGTATAACGAAGTTGATTCGCTGGAAGCAGTAGGGATGACGAAACACAAACATTCTATAACGAGAAGTTGGTCATTCCGGATGGCGTATCCCACAGCGCATCCCAGGAGAAATCGAAAGCGTTCGGATCCAATATGTCCGACAACAAGAATGTCGCATCGTCAAAATTAGGCATCACAGGTACGTCGATCCCGTTGCCATTAGGCGCAACGCTGGTTAGCTCCGTCTCCGATGGCTGTGGCGCTTCTCGTGCGTTCAGCGATGCAATTTTCGACACAGGATCAGCGCAGCGTTCCAGACAATAGTTGGCAAGGTCCCAGTCATAGTTGTCTCGCGCATGTTGAATATGAGAAATGACGCGTTCGAGGCGCGAGACGCATGCGTTCCGTATTTCAGGATCTTGGGTCTCGACAGTGCAGCGAAGCGACACGGTGATTGCATGCACCAGGAGATGTGTCGCATAGGGTAGCCAAAAGTCTAGGAACTGGGTTTCGCCCATGGTCAATATGAAATCGAGGACTGCCGACGATGCGATGCGCAGCTGATCCATCCGACTTCGCCCTATGCTACCATCTCCATCAAGGACAGCTGCGCGGAAGATGAGACGGGCGAGTACAAGCCTTATCGAGAGGAAAGAGAGCCATAGCATGGGTGTACCTGGACGATTTGGGAGAGGGAGCCATTCCGGAAGCTGTGATTCCAGATCGTCTAGCTCGTGCTTGAAGCGATCGATCTCCCGGGCAAGTTGTATTCGATCTGGACTGATCTGGTAGACGAAGGGTAAGATTTCGGCCAGCAGCTCCGTCAAAGAGCATAGATGTATGAAGCAGGTGGTAGTCTGCTTCTGCTGCGAGGTTGCCTTGGTGCCAATGAGTGAGCTGACAGTCGGTCGCGGTACGTCGTAGTAGCCTTTTGAGACGTAGGGCGGTGCGCCATACGCGACACTAGACCACTGGTCTGTGATGAGAACGCACCACCACAGTCGCATCCGGACGGACTTCTCATTTTCCGTAATGTTCCACTTCGATGGATCTCTATGCAGCCCAAAGGTTTGGGCCAAAGATACTGTCCGGCCGCAAAGAGTAATATTGCCGATGATAGAGACCGAAGGACGTCCAATCTGATCGAGCACAGCGGCTTGTATAGTGGACATTCCGGGGCTAAGGAAGTCCTCCAGAGTAGCTGAGATAGCCTTGTTCCAGACGTAGTATGAGTTTGGTTTGGGGTGCATCTTTAGGGTATCTGATTTGGCCCAATGCGGCGATGCAAGTGCGAAGATGACACACATCAAATTGTTTGGTACTCTGCCGTATTGCCCTGTCCGCAGCATCTCACACATCTCCTCATCTAGGATGGGAAAATGGTAGTGGATGTGGTTGAAGTAGAGCTCGACCACTTCTCGTTTGAAAGGCCCCATTATCTGCTCAACAATCTCCAGCTGTTCTCTCCCGCAGCCGCTGTTGGGTGGTAGACCAGTGCGAAACCTTGGGACTGTGAGGTACACCACTGGATCTTTCGCATCATGGAGAAGCGTCTGGTAATTGGAAGACTCCACCTCGCCCTCTGCTTTTCGATGCTGCGAGATGTGTCGGTTGAAGATGTCTATATCTTCAGCGAAATGCGGCGCAAGCATAATGGATGCGGAAGGATTGTTGTTGGTTTTATGCAAGATGGGTGCTGAGCGAGGCCGAGAAGGACCTTCCTCAGGCTCGCTGTGCCGTCGCCGCTTGGAGGGCCGTCGATCTGGGCCTTCTTCTGTCGGAGAGCTGGTTGTTGAACTTTCGACATACTGGCACTTGAGGCGTCTTTCCCGGCATGACAAACATGGCTCTCCGGGAATGTCGATGTGACAACGGATTTTGCGCGAACGACATCGCGTACAGGCCGGTACTTTGTGTGAGCGGTATGGCCTGTTCTGAATGGGAGCAGCGCTGGCCATCAAAAGAAGATTTGATCGACCAAATGTGCCCGGACCCTGAGTGAAAGCTTGAGTAGCAGTTCGAGGAAGGCGCGGTGCAGCAGTTTTTGGGTCCACGACAACACAAGCTGAAGTCGCGATTGCGATGGAGGTTCTTCAATGGTCCCGAAATGGCGTTATCGACGTCGATTGCATGATGCGGGATTCTGAAAAGACAGAATGCGAAGAAGCTATGGAATCGGTGACTGCACGCCGATAGCGCATCGTTTAGCGCGCCCCACTTATCTGCACCCAAGCTTCGGTTCTCTGGAGGCTCTGTCCCCACCAGCTGCAGGCTTCACATGCCAAACGCCTCACCAGAATGTCTTACCTTTGTTTGCAGCATCTACTTGCACCACACTATTCATGTTCCGTATTCCGCACAGCTCCTTTCCACGACCGTGGTATTCCTCCGGAGCTATTCCAGCAGCCATCGCGCTAGTCGGACCGCCGCATCGAAACCCCGTATCCACGAGCCCACCTATGTGGAGAACACGACTAATTACTCCAACACTTGCTCTCCTACTTTTCAACACATCGACCTGTCGTCCCGGACGTTTATTTCAACTACATGAACGGCATTCTTGTCTTAGTCATCATCAATCAACACCAACATCCGCCTGCTTAGCTCAGTGGTAGAGCGCGTCACTAGTAATGACGAGGTCGCCAGTAAGTACACCCATTCGAGTCGCACCGAGGACAGGGCGCTGACGTGCCGTGAAGGTTCAATTCTGGTAGCAGGCACATCTCTCACCGTCGTCGTCGACGCGGTAGCATCCTTTTTGCTCGCGTCGATGTGGTTGTGGAGGAAAGTTGAACTTGTGGGCGTGGGCCATCCTGCCAAAGCTCAATGCTGGTAGCAGGCATTTCTTTTTGTTAACGAGGTGCTGACAGTGCGCCAGAGACGAACGTGCAGTTCATGCTCATGTAGCACAGCTTTTTCTCCATTTTGTCTTTCCAGGGGTAACTTCGGGTACCATCTCCGTCACATATGCTTTTTGGGGACCACCACCGGAGGGCTGCGTCTCAATTCCACGACTGTGAAGAAGAAAGGGAGACTTCGGCCTGATCATTATAATACATGACATGATTTGGCAACGGTGCGCAGAAACCGCTCCGCTTGAAGGCGGCAATTCAATGGATTATTTCGCACTATCATTCCATGCGTCCACCTGGATACCACGGCTAAACGATGCGCAAGAACATATATTCAAAACACATCTGACGATAACCGTGGAATTCACGATAAAATCAAAGACGGGCTTGCCGTGCCCTCAATAGCCGACATTGCACCACCGGTCTTTCAATGTTGTTAATGCCACAGCTGACAATTTCCACTGCGAATTACTTTTGCCACTGCACTCCTTCGCCCTGAGATTCCAGAGACGCTTCGACACGATGCGAAGGGCACGCGACCTGAGATAATCGTCGCAAACATACAACCGCCTAGCGCAGGCATGCTGTCATCGACCGGGCTCTGCCGTGTTGTTATGCAGCTTTGATGAGCAGCGAAATTGCGACTCGACGGGTACCGGCCGAGGAAAGCAACCTCCATGCACGAGGCACCCAGGCTTGCATCTGCCATCTGCAGGTAATTACCGGATGTGCAGGATATTCCTTGGGTCGCTATATCGCTGCTCTCTCGATCTGCTTACGCTGACTGGGCGCGTCGATGAGCTATATTGGATGGAGCGGTCGTACGCCGCGAGAGCACACGCGAACAATGCGCATCGGCCACCACACAATAACTATGATGACATCTAGCTCCCCAAGCCCATGTCGCCATATCAAACGCGCCGATAATCACCCTCGATAAGGGGGGGTGCACCGCCATCTGCGAACCAACGCGAGGCTGAGGCGGAAAATAGCTCGAGCGCCTAAAGCCCCCAGGAAATTAGATGGGAGGCCCAATCACCATTCACGGGTACCTGGACCTAACCTCAGGCTAACGCGCATCACGGCAAGATGTACGGCTGCACGGATCAGCTCTCACGGTTCGGCCTTGCCAGGCACGCGGGCGTTTCGAGCTTGGTTGGCGCTCTGCCGTTTGTTTCCTGGTCTCTGCCGCGTCCTGCGCCGACGCTCCTTCACCTCCACGCCGCCTCTCTAATTCCTCTCACGACATCACGTACTCCTGCGGCCAGGTTGTCGTCTTGTCCTTCTTTCATCAAGCGCTACCTGTCGCATTTCACTCTTTACCACATAACCATAGTTACACTCTTTTCTGTCTAGTGCCTAGTTCACCCAATACACGACATCCACCCCCGTGCGCCCATCGAGCACCACATTCCTTACAACGAGCCGACTTCGATCGAGAAATCTTAGACTGTGCGACTACGTAATCACGCACCAAACGGAACCTCGAACGCAATAGCTGGTTCCAGTAGAGTTGACGGCGGAGTTCTCCCGAGAACCATAAACATCATAACACATAATCTATCAATCCCCGAATCGACCTTTTGATACGCCACAATGCACGCCATGGCGCACCAACACGCCGGAGCGCATCTTGTGCGACGGCAACGCGACGATGGCCCCGTAGAGATTGTCACGGCGGTCGTCGCCGTGACTGTAGGGGAGGACGGACAACCAGAGCCGACCAAGAATCCCGGAATCGCGTTGCCCGCGCCTGCTACACGCGCTCGCGAGACGACTACTGAGGAAGAGGACGAGCCGGAGGAGACTGCCAAGCCCGAAAAGCCCACCACAACCGCCAGGAAGCCGTCATCTACCCAGGACGACGATGATCTAATCGTGGAGGAGACCTCAACTGCGAAGAGCCCGCTCAAGCCTGCCTCCACTCTTATGGTAGCGACCAAGTCTCCAACGCCTAGCCCGGCTTCATCGATCGCAGGTCTCGCATCTGCCACAGCCGCGACCATTTCGGCCACCGCATCCTCTTCTTCAGCCGCCGCAGCAGACTCCGAGGAAGGCATGTCCACCGGTGCGAAGGCAGGTCTTGCCCTGGGTATACTGCTAGTCTTGTGCGCCATTCTCACTGGTATCTTGCTCCTGTACCGCCGCAAGAAGAAGCAAATGGCCGCCGCTGCTGCTCAGAACGAGAAAACTGAGATGTACAACGCACCCGCACCACCGCCTCCTCAAATCATCGCTGGCGCTGCTCCTGCTGGCAGCATCCGTTCTGCTCGTACCGCCTCAACTGCCCCCCGCCTCAGCCTGCGACCTGTCACCCAATTCGACCCAGCTTTCAACGACCAGCGAAAGAGTGGAGGAAACTTGCTCAACGTTGCTGCTGCCGCTGGTGGTGCTGCTGCTCAATCCCAGAACCGCAACCTCTCGCCTTCAGCCTCAGCCGAACGTCCTACCAGCGCCTGGGAGCGACGTGGTGCCGCCAACGCTCCCGCTGCCGACCCATTCAAGGATCCTGAGGCGCAATCTGGTCCTCCCTCAGCGAACCCCTTCGGCAACAACGCTGCGGTCGATACTCAGCAAGCTTCCATCCCCGACTCGCCTCCCAATGCTTCTCCCATGGCCTCCGCAATGCACTCTTCCAAGCCCAGCTCTGATTTCGCCAACCCAGCTCCGGCTATCGCCACTGCTGACTCTAATGCTGTTGCCATGTCTACGATCCCTCCTCCTACCTCTGAGCTTCCTCTGCCGCCAACTGTTGCCGCCAACAACGGAAGTGTTCCCCCGAGCCCGGCTTGGACTGAAGACATCCCTGCGTCCCCTGGCCCAGCTCCTGCTGGTCCTCTTCCTGTTGCTGGCGCTATGGCTGGTGGTCGTCCCCAGAGCCCTGCCATGGGTCCTGGTCCTAACAACGTTCACCGTGTTCAACTTGACTTCAAGCCTTCCATGCAAGATGAACTCGATCTCCATGCTGGTCAACTGGTTCGCATGCTCCACGAGTACGACGATGGATGGGTAAGTTCGACTGTTCTCTCTAATTTGACATCATGACTAATTCCTCTCAGGCTCTCTGCATTCGTATGGACCGCTCTCAGCAAGGTGTCGTCCCCCGCACATGTCTCTCCAAGCACCCCGTCAAGCCCCGTAACGGCCCTCCTCGCAACGGTCCCCCACCACCAGGTAACATGCGCGGCCCACCCATCCGCCCAGCCATGGGTCCAGGCGGTCCTCAGCAACGTCCTCAGTCACCCGGCATGAACTCTCCCAACATGCCCCAAGGCAGCCCCGGTCCCCGTCAAATGTCCCCTCGCCAGATGTCGCCCCAGCAAATGCCATCCCCGCAGATGCAACAAGGCCCACGCATGCGATCCAACAGCAACGCTCCCCAACAAGGACCTCCCCGCGGCCGCTCCAACAGCAACGCGCCCTACGCCGGCCCACCCCGCTCCATGTCCCCCGGTCCCTACGGCGGCGGACCCCAGATGGCACCCCCACCCCAAATGGGCGGGCGTCCACGATCCAACTCCGCGAGCCAGGCCGGCAACCCACGACGAGGTCCAGCACCCGGTCCCAGTCCCATGAATCCCAATGCCATTACCCCCAACGGACCTGTTCCTATCCCCGCCCGGAAGCCGGTCCCTGGTATGGCTATGTAAACAAGAACGTTTGATTCTAGACTGGTGCTTTTATGAGGAACGTTTGAGCGGTTTCTTGATCTTGATTTGACATTTTTTCGCTATTTCCTTTTTTGAACCTCTTTCCAACTAGCGGTACGCGGTTCCTTGTGAATTCGTTGTTTACCCTGTTCCCTTCGCTTGGCTTCGATTCTTTGTAGTGACTTCCTCCCACTGGACATCCGCACATCGTAGAAGTTGTGCTGGTGCGCAGTGGAAAGGCCAGTCCCTACTAGACCTCTTTGCTTTTCGATGCTTATACCCCCTGTAGCCTCGCACCAACCGTCCCCAATCTCACCTATCGAGGCTGGTCACCGGAGCAGGCGAGGCGAGATACTTTAGTCGATAATGTCTTGAGGATATTTTTTTATATATGGAAGTTGAATGTTACCTGTCCGCTGGGAAGGTTTCGGATGGGCTGGTTTGAGCCATGGCATGTACCTTCTTTCCATTTGCCTCTTGAGCGCCTGGTGCAATATGAGTTTACTCTACTGCTGCAAGTGCCGGGTCGCTGAGTGTAGGGAGAGGTATGGGATTCTTTGAGAATGAATATTTGGATAGGGAATGAAATGAGTATACAAAATGCTGCTTCGACTTTGTAATTCCCGTGTCTGCCAGGTCTCAATTCTTTGTTGGCCTGACAGCTGCCGGCAGTCTGCTTACACTGCGAGCCTTGTTCCAGCACTGCTTCCAGCACCCCGATCTAACGATTTTCCTTGCTTTACCACACCATAAACGAAGTATTGCTAACTTCCGCCAGCTAGGTCGACGTCTCGTCTTCCAGGCAGTCTGAACGACGATAATCTTGTAAGCCTCGTTGGGTCTTTTTGACTGGTTGATGACATATGTACGTTGCTTCCGCTTTCTATAATCGGCGTACCGACGGTCTGCAAGCATCAAGATTGCCGTAGTGCACCTTTCCACTGAAATTGGTAACGGAGGTAAGTAATTGCAGTCCTGGTATTGTAGGACTTGAAGGTGACTATGTACAGCAGACACATGGACAAGCACGACAAACCCTGCAAGTCCATGTGGTCATCCTGAGGTTCGAATATGTCGGCACGTGATCAAAAAACCGTCCATGGATGCAAGTGAAGGCGCATGAGTTGAGTGGCATTACTCACTTTGATAGGTCGGCCCCAGCCAGTCAGCATGATCAGCCCTGCGCCATCAAGCTCGCATATGTAGGGATGCCGATCCTTCGAGTCGTTAGCCACTCCCCTTCTTGACGCCAAGCCGCTCACCTGCAGCCAGATGAGCGAATCAAAGCAACTCAAGTATTGCGAAGTGGTCAGGCTCCTCATATTGTCAACTTACAGGACTCTTCTTCCACTCTCACTTCAAACTGTACATCTCAAATCTACACACGAAGCTGAACATTCTCATTATATTGACTGCATTGATTTCGTATCATACCTGTTGGGAACCAGCTAGTTGTAGGGTATCGACTCTCTCAACTCTTACCCCCAACCTCCCGCCTCCTCCACCCGGGCTCTACCATTTCACTTCACAACCACAACGAGTTCTGCCTCCACATCTTGTATGAAGTCATGACTTCAAATGGTAGGTTCCTTTGCGAAATATTGTTTTCTTTTTTTGGTATACGTTGCGAGCGAGCGAAATGTCTTGCTAAATGTGGTGTCCTTCAGTACCGGCCTTTGAGAACATACTGACGTCTCTTAGTAACACAACTTACTACCGCTGCTGAAACAGATCATCCATGGTCCAAAGAAGCTATCTTTGCCCTAGTCACCTTGTTCGTCATGGTGTTGCTGTCTGGTATGGGCCTAGTTTTCAGAGAACGGATGAGGACATCGAGCCTCTGGATGCGGTATAGATTGCGGAGGATGGACGTGGACGGTATGCAGAATATCAGCACCCGAATTTCTCACCGAGGCTAACGTTGCGTAGACGAAGAGCTCGCAACGATCCGTGCCAGATCCACATCTTCCGGCTGGGTTGGAATCGCAGACGTTCGGCGGTATCAGCAGGCTACATATACATCGATCCTTCGAACGAGGCGCGGGCCAAGGCTGTTGAGAGCGTCAAGCCGATCAAACGACAGGCGTGGATAATGATGGAGAACATCCGAGCTGGCGAAGAGCAAAAGCTTAGCAGTAGCAGACTGTACGGTGCATTGTATGGGCTCGAGCTTTTACATTCCGCCGCAGTTAGTTGGGGTGCGGTGAAGCGTGGGCCAGTGATGATCGATTTTCCTTCTTCATAGACATTTCGAAACGTTAGTTGTGATGTGCGTAATTTACGAATGAATCTGTTACTGTGAGTCGCACGTTCTACCTGAGTGTATGTGAGACCCTCACTCTGTTGCCGTATAGCGCGTGATGCCAGCAAGGCTGAAGAACTTGTCGTGCCGCTTCTCAAGCCTTGCAGACCAGCATGTTCAGCAGTCAGAGGCAATCCAGATGTGCGGTAAGGTTTGGGTGAGACATTTAGTATGCGAGCGAAGAATTGGTGACCTGGTGCAATCGCGTTGAGGACGGACATCAGCATGCAGGTGGAGGAAGTTGGATAGAAGGGTGGGGCCGTGTTAGCGCGCTTGGGGCCGTGCGTTCTGGCTAACCCCATGACGCAGGACAAGTCTTTACCAGCCGCATCACCTCATATCAGTAGCAGAATGAATAGTTACACGGTCTGTTACATTAACATCAAAATCGAAGACTGGTAGAGAAAATTGTTGCATGGTAGAATCTTAGGAGGTAAGTGTTCAAGCTTGCTAATTCCAGCTACATGCGCTCTACGACAACAAGCATCCGCGCTTCAAGATCCTACTCGACAAGACCCTGCTTCGACTTCTTGGCTTTCTTACTCTTCTTCTTCTTTCCTTGGGTTGCAAGAGCTTCCAAATCGGCCAAATCGGCCACTGCTCTGTCGGGCGTAGCCTCCACTTGCACAGCATCGTCGGCCTTCATCTCCTTATCCACAGGTGTCACCAATGGCTGCTCGACCTGCATCACCGAATCTGAACGTACATGAACGGGTGTTTTGATCGTCTCTGGGGCGGCATCACTAGTGTTGACTTGCTCTGGCTTCCTGTTGCCCATCTGCTGGTACGTCTTTGAGGACTTGAAGTCCAGCTCGTCGGTGAAAGGCTCGAGCGTTGCTGGCGTTCGCTCTACCTGAGCTTCTTCAAGCTTCGGAGCTACTTCTTCAGTGGGCTTCGAGACGATCGCGTCGTTTGAAACTGGTGCTTCATCAACGACATCCTTTGGTGCAGGCGCCGAGACCGGTTTCGTTGCGGGTTCTTCTACCTCTTCCTTCTTGGTCGGCGCAGTCACAGAAACATCGTCTTCACCACTAACCGGCTCATGCAGCTCCGGCACGACCTCAGCTGTCGGAGTGGAAGCCTCTTCATTATTGACCACCGGTGTAGCCGGCGCCCGGGCATAGTTACTCATCACAGTTTTCCAGACGAGCTGTAGAAGCCTGCTGTTACCCTCTACCGTCGTGATGAAGTCCGGCTTTCGGAAAGGCTCTGGATCGTCCGCCATGGCATTGTTGAGCGACTGCTCAACATAACTGGGATACCACAAATCATCTTCCGGTAGCAAAGGGAACGCATGGTCTCTCGCTACGGTAAGGATATCGAAGATGCTCATCTCTTCGTCTAGAGACTTGAGCTTGTTCTGGGCAAGCTCGGCAAGGCCGGGTAGCTTGTAGCGAGCGGCGGCACAGTATACACCTGCTCCTAGCTTGTAGACTTCGGGGATGACCTTGTCGGACGATGCCAGTGTGTTGAGACTCTGGTATTTGCCGGTATACAAGTAGTGCACCAAAGTGTGCGCTGTGTTCAGATCCAGCTCCGGGAGAAGTACGGACTGCTTCACGAAGGCCAAAGGGTAGGACTTTGCGGCAAGAACCTCGCTACGGCTCAAGACGCTGTCGTGGACAAGGAAGCGGGTCGCTTCTGGCCCGACTTCCAGTGAAACCATCTGCGTGGTTGCATAGGGGCTATACGTTGCTGTCAATACCGCTCTGAGACCCATTGGTGGTATGTAACTTACGAGACCTCTTCAGGACTGACTGCTAGGTCTCCCGTACCATACGCATATCCACCCAAACCGTCATTGTCATGCGACACATCCAGGGTAGAGTTATCGCTAACAGACATATTGTGCTAACACCAAAGTTCGCCTGCTGATACCCGCCAGATTTCAGACGAACCACTTCTCTTTAACCCATCACAACAACTTCCCCCAAAATGAGGCTCAAAACACATGCGCTGTCACATATTACAAGACGCGGGGTCTGTATGCACTCATGAGTTGTCATTTCGACAGCATTCTCAGCCTTGTGGCCTCGGTGATCCCGTTGGTCAGCCTGATCGTCCTTCACTGCACCCCGCGAATGCTGCGTCCAATAGACCAAGACGGATCGATGAGCTGGGCAAAACCGGTGAAATTGGGCGTAGATTTATCTGGAATTATCTTTGGTTTATGCGCTCAGACCCGATGGCTGGATGGGCGCGCTATCGCTGGTAGCCTGCGATCTAGACTGTTCGTCGGTGGCCGCGGAACAAACGTTCCTCATGTACCGGGAACTCGTCTCCGAATGAGATCGTAATTGGGGCAGGGGACTATGCGGGTGTCGAGATAGAGGACAAAGTCGAGGACGATAGATGTTGGTGGAGATCTGATTATGCTTCCCGGAAGGTCGACTCGTTGGAAGGAACGAAATGTCGACCCTTGCGAGGTTGTAGTCAGCCGCCACATCTCACCTTCACTACGTGTGATGCGCAGAGACAAAAGAATGTGTCTTGACGAAGATTGGAATGGGATTTAGGGTACGGCAGGCATTTTTCGAACAACAACTGAGGTCTGAACATCGCGTGTATCGTTCTGGATGTGCTTGACGGAACGGGGGGTGAATTGAGGCCGAGGACAAGAACGAGTCAACACATCGCTTCGCAGTGAGCGAGTCTCGGTATGTAAAAAATGTATACTCCAGGAGAGAACGACCAACGTCGTACATGATGCAATTGATATCCGCGCGCGGTCTCCGAGGACGCACAGCAGGTGGAACGTACGGCGTGCCACTTTACCTAGGCTAGCTTAGCGCAACTGTGCCTCAGCCTCCGCCCACAAGTGCACCAACCGCTACCGTACTTAGTTAAGTACGGCTGAACATCATTTGCATCTTCGACTTCAGCTTCCTCAAACTCAGCCGCTTCTGGTATTGATCCACAGAACCAGGCTGCAATGTCGGAAATATACACAGTTCAAACCACAAATTCGACGTCGTCAAGTCACACAAACACGCTACGTCTTCCATCAAGTCTTAGTTTCTGGATACTCAGCGTCGTCAGTGCCTACTGGCTTCTCGTTCGCACTTTCCGGTATAGGCGTCGCGATGGCCTCACTCACCGCTTGAATGTAAAAGCAATACTATCAACACTTCCACTTCTGCAAGGCTGACAAACAACCTAGTACCCCGACCGCTCATCATGGAGTCGCATGACTGTTAAAGATGCGCATTCAGTACACGTTTCTCTTACTGAACTCGAATTCCCAATCATATTTCACACATCCACATTCTTCGCCCTTTTCAAAACCTATGGCATACCCAGTATCTCAAAACTGCTTGTCGCAACAGGACAACTGTCCTGCCCGGAAACAGCATCGAAGCGAGCTGCTGATACTGCTACTATCATGACCGAGGCGATTATCAATAAACCTGATTCCGAACGCGCCATCAGTGGCATAGCACGAATGAACTATCTCCATAGCCGGTATATCAAAGCCGGGAAGATATCGAATGACGATATGTTGTATACACTCAGCCTCTTCGTTCTTGAGCCTGTTAGGTGGACTGCCAGATACGAGTGGCGAACTGTGACAGACTTTGAGAGATGTGCCATGGGTGTGTACTGGAAGGATATGGGCGAGGCGATGAAGATATCATACGACACCCTACCTTCAGCGAGTCACGGATGGCGTGACGGATTCCATTGGCTCGAGGAGGTAGAAGCATGGAGTTTGGCATACGAGGCTCAGAACATGGTGCCTGCCGATACGAACGCGACGCTCGGTCGTGGTACTTTCGATGTCGCCCTATTCAACGTACCTTCCGCTCTCAAGCCTTTCAGCTTTACGGTGGCGCATATGTTACTCGAGCCACGCTTGCGGAAAGCTATGAAGTGAGTGGAAGCCGGTGCCATTCCTTGATTGACCCACGTTGCTGACCACTACCAGCATACCGCAACCCCATGCCATCTACTACCAATGTCTAGAAACATTGGTCGAGATTCGCAAGTTCTTACTCCGAAACTTCTTCCTCCCTCGCCCGTACTTCCTACGCCCGGACTGGTTCACAGAAATCGACGAGCGCACTGGCCGCGCCAATGCTGGCCAATACATTGATAGACCGTGGTACGTCAAGCCGTCGTTTATGAAGAGGTGGGGTCCAAACGCGTTGTTACTGCGACTAGTTGGGGGTGTCGTCCCAGGCGACGAAGGATATCATCCAGAAGGATATCGGATTCACGAACTTGGTCCTTCAGAGCTTGTGGGGAAGGGTGATGCGGAGATGCGAAATACGAGAGATGAGTTGAGAGCGAAGAGGAAGTGCGTGTTCTCTCGCTAATGGACTGGATGTCTTTGCTGAGAAGGAGAAGATTGAGCTGTAATGCGATGACGAGCTTCGGTCAGGTCTGTAAGGTGCTTGGATTCCTAAGAATACCTAGGTAGGATGCAGTAGCTCTCAATGAGAAGAGAAGCTCGGAGGACTTACGGGAAGCATCGACCGTGATGGCAAGGTGTCATACGTATTTGTGCTGAGATGAAGGAGTAAAGCGGAAGACATTGGAGAACAAAGAGAGGTGGAGGGGTCCACATCGGAATGGTTCCGCACCCGCATCCAATGGCGGAACCCCGCGTCCACCCCGCGGTGATACATATGGAGCAGTTGCTCTCCGCTACATATAGCATCATCTCACTTTACTATCGTCTTCATATACCCTCAGGAACTCACAATGGCGACCACAAAAGTAGCGCTCATCACTGCGAGCTCAGCAGGTCTGGGCGCGCAAATAGCACGTGTGTTCGCACCAGACTTCCGCGTAGTATGTATACAAACCTACCGTCACATGTCCAGCATATACCGTGACCAAGAAGAGCAACTAACACACCCAGGTGATAAACTATTTCTCAAACTCCGACCGAGCCGCCACCCTCATGAAAGAGCTCTCCTCAATCCCAGGCCCATCTTCCGAATCCAACCCACGCTTCCACCTCATCCAAGCCGACATGTCCTCGAAGCCCTCCGTCCAAAACCTCGTCCAAGAAACCATCTCAACAATGGGCCGCCTCGACGTCGTCGTCTCAAACGCCGGCTGGACCCGCATGACCACCTTCACGGACATCGAACAGCAGATAAACGACGAAGACTGGGACAAGTGCTTCACCATGAACGTAAAAACGCACATGTGGCTCGCCTACGCCGCGAAAGACGCCTTAGCCTCCACCGAAGGCACATTCATCTCCACAGCGAGCGTAGCGGGAGTCAAGCCCAGTGGGAGCAGCGTGCCGTATGCTGTTACGAAAGCGGCGCAGATACATCTTGCGAAGAGCTTGGCTGTTATTCTTGCGCCGCGGATTAGGGTGAATAGTATTAGTCCTGGTATGTTGCTTACGGAGTGGGGACTCAAGTTTCCGGAGAAGAAGAGGGAGGCGGCGATACAGAATACTAGGTTGAAGAGGTTGGCGACGGTGGATGATTGTGCGGAGCAGGTTAGGGTGCTGGCGCTTAGTAGGAGTATTACGGGGCAGAATATTTCGATTGATGGGGGGTCTTCTGTGTAGGGGAGGGTGTGGGTAGTTGGGCAGGGTTGGACTGGGCATGTTGGAGTGCAGAAAGGACTTTGCGCTGAGAAGTACCGAAGAGTCTATTGTGACTGAGGGGAATGTCTTGTTCGTAGAGGAACATGCGTTCTCGGTGTTATAGAAGCTTACAGTTTCAGGCTTGGGATTGTCAATTCCGGCGGTATTGTAAGCTGACCGCATAGAGCTTCACTAGGAAAACCATATGCATGGCCGGTTAGAACAACGACTTTCTATTCTTGACGTTCTCATTTCTGCAGTGTTCCACGGCAACGGCGTCGCAAAGAGCGGTGGAATGATCGTGAGACTCGCATGCAGCATGTGTAACGTCGACACTCGTTCGACTTTTGTGCGACGTATACGTTGTGCACTGTGTACATCTTCGGCGTGTTTGCTGTCGCTAGTCTGACGGATGAGGTTTGAGCAACCGCAAGCTTACTTCCGTTGCACAAGTTCATGAAGGACGCTGAACAGGGCGTGAGGTGTGCTCTGAAGACAGTCTTGAACGATGTAAGGTTTGCGACTGTTCCCAGCCACGCTCAGGTACCGAGCAAATCGACCGATCCGTGTATCTCGAATGAACTAATTGTGACAGCATCGGTGGCGCACTCGCGGCGCCGTCTGCCACAGGTCGCCGTCTCTAGTCGAACTCCCGTCCCGCCAACAGTATTGCCCAGCATGGTAGTGAAGAGGCACACGTCAATGAAGGAACAGAAAGAGTAGCCAAGCTGACTCGCTCTTACATCCACTCTAGAGTCAGCAAGACAAGCCCGTCGGAGAATTGATAGGGCGCGATGCACCAATGATCCGCTCCCAGGTTACTCCAAACGCGTAGTCAGGGCTCCGGCTTCGGAGCGCAGCCATTGGGCCGGCGGGTTTTCGCATCCTACGAAACGTGCTTGAATTGCACAACATGCGATACGTCGAGATAAACAAGTACAATCCCACCCGTCAATAAAGATGGCGCGGAATGCCAATCAAGGATGCGAAATATGTGGAAAGTGGCTGGTCGCGTGCGAGCCAACGATGCTGCTGTGTCCAATTCCAGTTTCCCCACGCCAGACGTGTGCCACAGTATCGACCTCTCCACGAGCCCACCACGGCGGCCTTGAGACCCACCGCCTCGCTTCTGGGGACACTCACATGCTTTCGCGACAGTTTGCCGCCAAGGGTTGCCGGACGGGTACGGGAGGCTGACATGCAGCTGAGCCCTACTGCATGCCACGCCGCACGGGTCGTGGTGCAAAAGAACACAACGGCTTCAGCTGGTCATGCCTTTGATGTTGTTTCGTGTCAGCGCGTAGATACAAAGAAAGACGAAGGTTTGATTGCTTCTGAGATGCCTCCCACTTTCCAAGTAAGCTGCTGGCAGGCGTATCCAGGTCGAGCTCGCCTCAGAGTATGCGGACACGGGCATCGGGAACCAGGGTCTCACAATCTTCGCGCTCCGGCATGTTGCCTGGCTCGTTGGAAATAACTCTGAGCTGGTTCGAAAATAGTCCCAGTTTGGGCGTTTGACGAGGTTAGCTGCTGGCCTTGTGGAGACTCGTTACTGGATGCGGTAAGATACGGTACGACAGTGGCCGCGGTCAGTTGAAGAACCACAGACGATGGCCGGTCGGACGGGTGTCTCGATCTGCTCAACCACAGCCGGATTTTGCACGCCGCGGGCCTTCTGCAGGGCGTGCGCTCAGTAGCGCCGTGTCGCAACGGCGAGACCAAAAAACCCAAAAGATTGGGTGTCGAATCGTCGTTGGGCGCCCGATGTTCGCCCGACTGCGGTGCCTCGATGTCGCGAGACCTGGGGTGAGATGCACTAGACACGAGGAGGATGGCAGCAAACCGCCGTGGTCGTCTTATCGCACACAACGTACGTGAATCGCATAAACACATGGCCAGGGACGGGGTGGCGTTGGAGAGAACGCGTCGCGACGGCCGGCGAAGATGCGGCACCCAAAGCAGCTAGCGCGCTCGATCTCCGAGGCGGCAGCTGATTGGGCGACGCGGTTCTCTTATCTCTGGCCAGAAATGCAATTGACACACGCAACCTGGACCACCCACTCGCCAAGCCTTCCGCCCCGGATGAAACTGGCGTTGCCTGCAATCGTTATGCGAATTCGTGTTGAGCCCGTGGTGAGAGGCGCCGCGCGAGGCCTGTCCCTACAAGCTGACGCGACGTGGCCGCCGGTGTGGGTGGGCGTTGCGCCTTATCACGTCTGCTTGGTCGTCACATGTTTGCAGAGCAGCGAGCCGGCGAGATAAGGCGTTAGATCGTTAGAGACAGCAATGACGCAGCTCCGATCAATCGCGGCAGAAAAAGAACAAAGCTCCATGGCTGGATCTAACGCGAACCCCACGACGGTCGCGGCTGTGGGTGATGTACCCTCGTCTATTTTGCCTCGAGTGATGGCCCGTGGACCAGGATAGATAAGAGTAGTACAGCAAGTTCCACCCATAAAGGTCCCGGCGCATCTACCGTAATCTACAGTAGGGCTTCCGGAATCTCCCTGTAGCAGCTTATATTACTGGCACCGATCCAGCTTTTAATCCCTTCTCTTTTCTTCCACAGGCCCTACCGTGGAACCGTCCTCCCTTTCCCCATAGTACTTAAGGACCCCAGATCTCCTTAGTACCCCGACAATCCCCTAGGACTTCCCTCACCATGTCGTACTCGTGGGTCGGCCCTCCGGCGCAGTTCAATGGCACCGATGATATCACTGGTGGTGACTCTGGTGAGTACAAGTTCCCAAGTACCATTGCGCACGTGCCGAGCGCAACATCCGCATCGTGTGCGACAGAAGGCTAACATGAACATCAGTCACCGAGAACTTGAACCAATGGTTCTCTGCGGGTGACCAGGCCTACATCCTCGTGGCTTCGGCCATGGTGATGATCATGGTTCCTGGTCTCGCATTCCTCTACTCCGGTCTTGCTCGCAGAAAGTCCGCCCTCTCCCTCATCTGGGCCTGCATGTTCTCCGCCTCCGTCATTACCTTCCAATGGTACTTCTGGGGATACTCGCTCGCTTTCGGACCCTCAACGAACGGTTTCATCGGAAACCTCGACAAGTTCGGTCTCAAGGGCGTTCTGGCTCATCCCAGCCCCGGTAGTCCTTTGATCCCAGAGTTGCTGTACTCCTTCTACCAGGTACGAAAACCATTACTATGAACCGGTTTCGACGAACTAACACAATCCAGATGCAATTCTGCGCTGTCACTGCTGCCATCGTCGTCGGTTGCGTTGCTGAGCGCGGTCGCTTAATCCCCATGATGGTCTTCATCTGGCTCTGGGCCACGATCGTATACTGCCCCGTCGCATACTGGGCCTGGAACGCAAACGGCTGGTTCTTCGCATGGGGTGGACTTGACTACGCTGGTGGTGGTCCCGTCGAGATTGTCTCCGGTTGCACAGCTCTCGCCTACTCCATGATCCTCGGACGTCGCCAGGAGAAGATGATGCTCAACTTCCGCCCTCACAACGTCTCCTTGATCACCCTCGGAACCGTCTTCCTGTGGTTCGGCTGGTTGGGCTTCAACGGTGGTTCCGCTTTCGGCGCCAACCTACGTGCTGTCATGGCATGCTGGAACAGCAACCTTACCGCCATGTTCGCCGCCATGACTTGGGTTCTCCTCGATTGGCGCCTTGCTCGCAAGTGGTCCATGGTCGGATGGTGCTCAGGTGTCATCTCCGGACTTGTCGCTGCTACTCCCGCTTCTGGTTTCTTGCCTCCATGGGCCAGCGTCATCCTCGGTATTACCACCGGTATTGTTGCTAACTTTGCCACCAAGAGTATGTACCCCTCTGGAAAACCTTTCATGAACAGCTCGCTAACACCTATCTAGTCAAGTTCTGGATCAAGATCGACGATTCTCTCGATGTGTTCGCTGAGCACGGCGTCGCTGGAATGTGGGGTCTTTTCTTCAACGGAATCTTCGGTGCCGACTACATCATCGGACTCGACGGAGTCAACAACGGCCTTACCGCTGGTGCCATCACCGGCGAGCCCGCCGCGATCTACAAGCAAATCGCCTACATCGTCGCCGTAACCGCCTACTCCTTCGTCGTCAGCGCCATCCTCGCCTTCGTCATCGACAAGATCCCCGGCCTCAAGCTGCGCGCATCTGAAGAGGCTGAGCTCCTCGGTATGGACGACGACCAGCTCGGCGAATTCGCCTACGACTACGTCGAGGTCCGCCGTGACTACCTCGCATGGACTCCAGCTAAGGGTGAGCCCATCGACGGCGAGCACTCGGTACCCCAAGGCGAGCGCCACGGCATCCCCCAGCACAGCCAGATGCTCGAGGGCAAGGCACCATCGGAACACAGCTCAGGCCACGAGCACACGGGCATTGCGGGCGACAGGCACGCGATGGCCATGGGCTCCGAGCACGAGAAGCAGGTTCAAACCTAAGGGCCTTTTATCTTTGCTGCCTGCGCATTGCTGATTTGGATTTGTTGCTTGCGACTTTTTTGAGTCAATTACCCGTTTCGAGATACCACCTTGCGCTTGCTCCTCCCCGCGGTCTTTGAGCTGTGCTTTTTGATCATATACATTTAGATGATTGTATTACAGTTTTTTTCTTTTCCTCAGACCTCATGTATTGTACATAATTCGAGAATGGATACATCAAACATCATTATCGCTCCCATCTGGCAATTCCCCATGTGTATTCCAAATCACTTCAAACTCGCCCATAACCTATACCAACACGTCCCATATCACCGACACGCGCCCAGCCTTTTCTTATCATGCTAAGCACGATCGACTCCCCCCATTCGACGAATGAAAACCGACTACACGACGACGCCAAGCCTACTCTCCTCACTTCCTTATCTTTTCCCGCTCCTCCAGACTGTGAACCCCAGATTTGCGCAGGCAAGATGATGTCAGTCCACCAACGCTACCACCGACGCTACCACTGAAGTGGGCTTGACGTCTGCACGATGCAGACACCTCACCCGTAGGAAGCGCTGATGTGTATCTGTGTATCTATACCACGCATTGTGATATCGATGTGCTTCGATGTGGTAGCGATGGCTTATCTCAACTCCCAGCGGCGTATGGGAGAGGTGTGTTGGCTATGCGCTACGTTTATCATCTACATTCTCGGTTTGACTGGTCGTAGCTATTCCATGCCAAGTCTATTGGGTTTTAACCATTTGGATCCAGTGGTGAGTGGTCTCGATCGCGAACAAGAGTGTTGGGATGGAAAGCGGGAACTACCATACCTCGCCGATCTGGCAAACGCGCTGGCTGCTGGCGCCGTTGGATGGACCTTATCTCTGGGTGTACCGGCGAGGCGGGTGCGTGTGGGGGAGGCTGTGCAGTGGCTCTAAGGACATGAATTCACGTGCTAACTTCGATTGATAGTCGAAAGTTGAAAGTTGAAAGTTGATCTCGCATCGTGATGGTGTGCGACGGAATTAGACATGAGGTGTGACATCATTGGATGGGGGTTAAGGAGATGGAACACGCTAAGAAATAATGGTAGTCTTGTGCAAGATCTCGAGCCGTATCCTTTGTCCGTTCCGTTGGCCTCGAAGTCTGATGTCTCGATCACGAACGCATTCCTCTTTGTTCGTGTGTGGTTGCGTGGCCCCGCGTAGGGCTGAGCTACGATGACAAAGGCCGCTGTTGAACGCAGCTTGTATCAACGCCTCGTAACAACGCCTCGTGGGAAATGCTCAAAGAAGTAGTGCAGCTCAGGAGGCGATAGAGGCTGATGTTGGGGATGTCTGTAGAAAAGGTAGGTACTCGTGTAGCATGAGGAATCGCAACGTCGAGTGGTCGACATCACGACCAACTCTCTTTTTACGTGGAGAAAATCCGAACCAAAAGCTTCAGAATGCCCGGAAGAAAAGCAAAAGATTCTCTCCAAATCTTCGCAACACCCTTCAAATCCTCATTCCTCTCAATCCCACCCTCTCCATTCTCGCCGCGCACACCTCTCACACCTCCCCTTCCCTTCCGCCAGCAAGCCCACAGACCAACTCCACAGTCCTCCCCAGTCTACCCAACACCCGAAGATGACGCACCATCAAGTCCCTTACCATGGATGTGGAAATGCCACCAATGCCACCACACCTACCGTCTCGGCGTAACGCGCCGCTGCCTCGAAGACGGGCACCATTTTTGCAGCGGCAGCACTACCCTCAAGTCCTGGCGGAAATCAAGTAATAAAAGGAAACAACGGAATCATCGTGCTTGTCCGAGTGAGTTTGACTACGAAGGTTGGAAGACGATTGGGCGGTGGCGGAGGGGTGGGCCGAAACACAGGAGCAGGACATATACAGGAACAACCATCAACGGCTCGGATAAAAGGGCAGTGGCAGTGCCAGATAAGCAGCAAGACTGCTGGAACACATGCGACTACCCCTCCGAATGCCGCTGGGGTAAGAAGTTCGGCATACACACACCCGTCGACTCTGTCTTCCGCAGCATCTTCCCCAGTAACGAAAGCGCCAACACCTGCACTATGCCCACACTGACTGCTCCTATTATTATCAACTCCATCAACACGTTGCCTGAGGGTATCCTCAAACCAGGGGACTGTAGTGAGACCACCGCAACGAGGAAGAAAGATGTCAAGACGAATCTTTGGACTGCGTTGAGGGCTAGTGCGGAAAGGAGGAAGGGTGCTGGGGAAAGGGGTGGGAGTCCGCTGGGGGGTTTTGGGGAGAGGGGGGAGGGAGGAGGAGATGGGAGTGGGGATGTGGTGACAGTGACGAGAGATGGTGATGGGGATGTTGTTATGGGCAGTGTTGATCCTGCTCTTCTCGATAACACAAGGAGCGAGCCTTCATCTTCGTCGTCGCAATCGGAATCCTCGTCTTCCTCTTCGTCAGCGGTGGACTCGCTCAAGGCGCTGGTCAGCAGAAGGCGGTATCGACGCGTGAAGTCGAGGTCTAGAATGAATGGCTCGGTGGACAAGAGATATGCTGAGACGGGGCATGTGGTGATGGAGAATATGGAAGAGAGAATGGAGGATCAGGTTAGGTTGGATGATGAGGATATGGTGGTGGAGGGGTTTGCGCCGTTGTGTCGGGTGAGGAGTAGGGGGTGTTCTGTGTGAGATGGGGGTTTGCTGATTAGTCGGCCTTTTTTAACACAATAATAAATATATTCGTAGTAAACGAAGCAGCGATTCCAGCAAACATGCGAATCCCAACGTGAGGCTTTCCTGCGGCTAAAAGTGGCACTTCCGTCCCAGGTCCGCCAGAGCCCACGTTCCTGCAGGGATGCGCCTGTGCCTGACCGTCGACGCACGAGCCAACTCCCTTCACGGGAAGTCGCGCCCTGAACGCCGCCGCTGCGCCGTCATTGTTGCACCTTCACTTCTCCCACAGCGCGCCGAGCCTGATTCCACGAGGCATATTGCGAAGATGGTGCTCTCGTTCATCCTCATTCAGAACAGGCAGTAAGTTGGGATGTTCGTGCAGAGGAGGGTTGGGGAGGTCATGTAGTATGGAAGGCTAATGAGTTGTAGAGGGAAGACAAGATTGGCGAAGTGGTATGCGCCGTATAGTGTGAGTTGAGATACGGAAACACATTGAGAGACGTGGCAGTAGCTAACAAGTATGCAGGATGAAGAGAAAGTCAAGTTAAAGGGCGAGGTATGCGATACCCTCATTCCCACCCACCCATCCTCCTCACCTCCGACGCCTACCTAACCCCCGAACCCGCCGCCTACCTTTCCTCCGAATTCAACTAAACCCCATCCACAGGTCCACCGCCTCATCGCCCCGCGCGACCAAAAACACCAGTCCAACTTCGTCGAATTCCGCAACATGTCCAAGATCGTGTACCGCCGCTACGCCGGCCTCTTCTTCTGCGCTTGCGTCGACACAAACGATAACGAACTCGCCTATCTCGAGGCCATACACTTCTTCGTCGAGGTGCTAGATGCCTTCTTCGGGAACGTGTGTGAGCTGGATCTGGTGTTTAACTTCTACAAGGTGTATGCAATACTGGATGAGGTGTTTCTGGCGGGCGAGATCGAGGAGACGAGTAAACAGGTTGTGCTGACGAGGTTGGCGCATTTGGATAAGCTGGAGTAGATGGATGATGGGTGGGATATACTGTATAATGGGGTGGAGCTGGGGTTGCTTCGCCTTGCGCCTCGGCTCAGATAAGAGGAACGAGGTAGTAACCATGCGCTGCAGAGGGTACATGAGGGAGTCGCGTGTATAGCCGCGCTGAGGGGTCTTGCGCGAGCATTTGAAGAGCCCACATCTCAATGGTGGGCTGGTATGCTTCGAGGCTGATTCGGTACCAAAATCTGGCCGGAAGGAACAGCAGAGATAACCGCTTGCATGTCTTAGCGATCCCTGCAAAGACATCGTTCACGCAAATCTGTCCTGCTTCTACATTCGGTGACACGCAAGTGAATGGACCCTGTCGTTCTTGCATGTGAGGGAGCGCACGGACGCGCTCTTATGATGGAAGCAGAGGTCTAGAAAATAGCCACATCATCAACCTTGGTTCTTCGCGATCTGTCCCTTCGCCTGTGCCCAAATCCCCCCAGCATGCTCGCCCCATGATATGAACATCTCTAACACCATTCCGCGCCCCGTTGTTCCTCCGCCACACGCCTGACCCGCCTCGAATCGTCCCGTCCGTCGAATCCACCGCAGCATCCCCGCGCTGCGACCATGTCTGACTTCGCCGCATACCACGCCCTCGGCACGGGCTCTCCAAACCCGAATGGACCCGGCAGGCCAGACGAACCCAACAAATGGCGCCCACCAGTCGCTGCGGGCCCTCCTGGCTACCAACAGACGGGCAGCCCGGCCATGGCCCAGCCTCCGAATCAGTACGCCGGCACACCAGCGCAATATGGCACCCCAGTCCAGCAAGAAGGTTATTTCCCCGACCAGTCGGCGCTGCAGGGTCAGCCTCAGTACCAGGGCGATCAAGACGTGAACAACCTCGCGGGGCAGATGGGAGCAGTTGGGTTGGGTATGGATCAGGCGACACAACCCAAGCACAAGAAGAAGAACAGACATGCATATCATAATATCGAGGGACCTGGAGGGAGTTCACCGGCGTTCAACGGAGCGCCGCAGAATGGCACGCCTACACAATACCAAAATTCGCCTCAAGTCGGAGGAGCGCAATGGATGGAGCCCCAGATCACTCCCGCCATGAGCCAGTTTCCCGCACCCGTGAACCCTATCTTCAGTCCTGGATCGCAGGCTTCGCCTATGCAGTACGCTGCGAGAACACCAGCAGCGCCACATCAGAGTGGAGGAGCGGCGGTTGGATCAGCTCAAGGACGTGTAGATCCCGAGCAGATTCCCAGCATACCGAAGTCGCGTGATGCGCCGGCGAAGTACTACCTAGAAAACGTATACCCGACTATGGAGCACCACCTACCACCTCCCGCAACGGTCCCCTTCGTAGCCTTTGACCAGGGCAACTCCTCACCTAAGTTCGCACGTTTGACTATGAACAACATTCCACTCACTGCGCAAGCCCTTGCTGCGACTTCGTTACCGCTTGGTATGGTCTTACAGCCGCTTGCCGCTCAACAAGAAGGCGAGCAAGCTATACCCGTATTGGACTTTGGCGAGTCCGGTCCACCAAGATGTGCAAGGTGTCGCGCGTACATCAATCCATTCATGCAGTTCAAGGCCGGCGGAAACAAGGTCGTGTGCAACCTGTGTACATACCCGGGCGACGTTCCCGGCGAATACTTCGCGCCTACCGATCAGTCTGGTGTCAGGATAGACAGACTACAACGGCCGGAGCTCACTTTGGGCACTGTCGACTTCCTCGTACCCAAGGAATACTGGTCGAAAGAGCCTGTCGGTCTACGGTGGTTGTTCCTTGTCGATGTGACCGCCGAGGCTGTAAACCGTGGTTTCCTCCATGGCTTCTGTGAAGGCATCATGAAAGCGCTCTATGGCGAAGAAGCTGAGACAGAGGGCGCCGAGACTACAACTCGGATACCAAAGGGTGCTAAAGTTGGCATCGTCACATACGACAAGGAGATGCACTTTTACAACCTCAACGCCAGCTTGACGAGCGCTCAAATGCTCGTCATGTCTGACCTCGAAGATCCCTTCCTACCCTTCAGCGAAGGCTTGTTCGTCGACACCGTGGAGTGCAAGAGCGTCATCACATCACTTCTCGCACAGCTACCGACCATGTTCTCTGAAGTCAAGAATCCAGAGCCAGCGTTATTACCTTGCTTGAACTCTGCCGTGGCAGCATTGTCGGCTACAGGCGGAAAGATTGTGTGCTCTTTGGCTGCGCTGCCGACCTGGGGTCCTGGTCGGCTGATGCTACGCGAGGACAACAATGTACACAACACCGATGCTGAGAAGAAGCTTCTTCAGACTGAGCATCCTGGGTTCAAGAAGGTTGCTGAGAAGATGGTGCAGAATGGTATTGGTGTGGACTTTTTCCTTGCTGCGCCCAGTGGAGGGTACCTCGACATTGCGACCATCGGCCACGTCTCCGCTGTAACAGGTGGAGAAGTCTTCTACTACCCCAACTTCCATGCGCCAAGGGATATCCTGAAATTATCCAAGGAGATCCAGCACACAGTCACGCGAGAAACCGGATATCAAGCGCTGATGAAGGTTCGCTGCTCAAATGGCCTGCAGGTCTCTGCCTACCACGGGAACTTCTACCACCACACTTTTGGCGCCGATCTAGAGTTCGGAGTCATTGATGCCGACAAGGCTATTGGTGTCATGTTCAGCTACGATGGCAAACTGGATCCGAAGCTTGATGCTCACTTCCAGAGTGCGCTACTATACACGGCAGCCAACGGTGAGCGACGAGTGCGGTGCACGAACATCGTGGCCAGTGTCAGCCCGAACACTGGTGAATGCATGAAGTTTGTCGATCAGGATGCCGTCGTAAACATCATCGCCAAGGAAGCTGCTGCTCGCATGACAGAGAAGAACCTCAAGGAGATTAGGGGAGCCTTGACGGAGAAGACTGTCGACATTCTTGCTGGCTACAGGAAGAACTTCACTGGCAACAATCCTCCTGGTCAGCTTGTACTACCGGAGAACCTCAAGGAGTTCGGCATGTACATTCTCGGACTGATCAAGTCAAGAGCCTTCAAGGGCGGTAAAGAGCCCACAGACCGGAGAGTCCACGACATGCGCATGATCAAGTCGATGGGCCCACTGGAGATGTCACTATACCTCTACCCCCGCATCATCGCAATCCACAACCTCGACGCGCGCGACGGTTTCGCAAACGAAAAGGGCCACCTCGTAATGCCAGAAAACATCCGAGCTTCCTTCTCCAAAGTCGAAGAAGGCGGCGCCTACATCGTCGACAACGGCCAAGTCTGCCTCCTATGGCTGCACACACAAGTCTCGCCCAACCTCCTCGAAGACCTCTTCGGTGAAGGCAACAACAGTCTCAAAGCGCTCGATCCCTTCCAATCTACCCTCCCCGTTCTCGAAACCCACCTCAACGCCCAAGTCAGGAATATACTGCAGTACCTCGAAGGTACGAGGGCGTCCAAGGCGCTTACTATCCAGCTTGCACGACAGGGGCTTGATGGCGCGGAATACGAGTTTGCGAGGCTGTTGTATGAGGATCGGAATAATGAGGCGCAGAGTTATGTGGATTGGCTTGTGCATGTGCATAGGCATATTCAGTTAGAGGTACTTGGCATCTGATGGTGTGTGTTTGGAACGCGATTGCTGACTTTGAATAGCTTGCTGGACAGCGCAAGAAAGAGGACTCGGGTGATGGTGTTGGCTCTACGTTTGTTGGCCTGCGGACACCGTACTGGGGGTAGGGTAGTACGAGAAGGCAGCGATGTCGATGATGGAGGTTGTATTGCATAGCGATAGCGGGGAACCGGCGGAGTATTACTACTGAAAGACGACACCCACGTATTAAATCGAACCCAACATTTCTCCCATCATGCCTTTATCCTGCGTATGTTGATGTTCCCCACCACTACATCATGCGAGTATGCACCGATGCGACAGGGTTCACGCACGTGACCCCACTAGCGCACCTCGCTTAGCATTTCCGCTCAACGAAGAAAATCGCCAGCGCCGGTCTTCCATCGAACTTTCGCTCGACAACTAACCCACAGCATCACGACACCAAGATGCCTACCCGCCTAACCAAGACCCGCAAGCACCGCGGTCACGTCTCCGCCGTAAGTTATCACCCCGCGAAGCCCTTTTGTATAGTGCTAACTCGGCATCCAGGGTCACGGACGTGTCGGAAAGCACAGGAAGCATCCCGGTGGTCGTGGTATGGCCGGTGGTCAACATCACCACCAGACCAACATTGACAAGTACCATCCTGGTTACTTCGGAAAGGGTAAGTTATGAGTGTACGATGTGCATGTGAGACATATACTGACTCCGTTGCAGTCGGAATGAGGTACTTCCACAAGATGCAGAACCTCTTCTGGAAGCCCGTCATCAACCTCGACAAGCTCTGGTCGCTCATCCCCGCCGAGAAGCGCGCCGAGTACCTCGCCAACAAGTCCGGCAACGCGCCCGTCCTCAACCTCCTCGACTACGGCTACTCCAAGGTCCTCGGAAAGGGTCGTCTCCCCGCCGTTCCCATCGTCGTCCGCGCCCGCTACGTCTCCGCTGAGGCTGAGAAGAAGATCAAGGAGGCTGGTGGTGTCGTTCAGCTCGTCGCATAAGCGCCAGAACGATAGGATACGATCAACCATCACCCTCACAACACGATTGTGCATGAAACGGCGTCTCGGAATGATACAAAAGGATACCATAACGGCAATGATTGGGATGGATCTTCAGGTCCGCAGTTACCCTAATGGGTCTGCGTTTGACTTGCGTCAGCGTGGTGGCTGAGGAATGTTTCATAGACAATATGACCGTTCCTGAACAAACCTTTGGCCTTTGGCTATCCCGTCCATGTTATGCGTGGATGTGGTTCGGCATCGCTGTGCTATCGCATGGCTGCCTCCGTGATGTCGTGAAGTTATGGCGCTACGTGCTGTGAGGTGAAAATTCTGTGGTACTAACTTGATGAGTCCAGTATACCGCGTACTTTTTGGCCTGACAGCCTGTCGTCCAAACAACGCATTTTGCGCTCCAAGCGCTGGCGTCGATTCAATCACATCGACTAGAAACATCCTGTCGCATTGAATATGCGCCTGCGATCGTGACCTCTGGCTACTACCCTAGCCGCGAACTCATCACAATAGCCTGACCGGCAGTTAGGCTTGCTCATTAGTCTGTATTAATCAGAAATCAGATGTTACTCAATCATAATTTCATCATCTCGCTCTCTTCCGTGTCTGGAACCGCTCATCTAGATCACTTGACGCTGCGCTACAACCCCATCGCTTCAATCCGCACTTACACCACCTCACAGTCGTCAACGCCCTGCAGGAGAATAGGCATGTGTTGCTGAAGGATCTGGCTCATCTGCCCCTTGACACGCTAAACGTGTACGTTGAGTGCGGTGTATAACACCATGTCCAATGACGCGATGCAGCAGCTTTCGGATCAAGGTGTTGAGACTCAGCGCGCTTCAAGCAAAGTCTTTGATGAGAGTTCTGTAGCGAAGTTTACCCTCTGGCAACGGGAGACCTACTACTTCATCTTATTACATAGGATATCTCATTTGTCAAATATACATGAACTTACCGATCCTGGAAGCGACTGCGTACAGTGAAGACAAAGAGTCAAATCCATAGATGAGGGCAAACCTGCGACCACGCCACACGGACTGTGCCGCTTCTACTTCACCTTGAATCCCACCTCAATCTTTCCCACTCGGAGAAATGACAATTCTAGAATGAGTGTGCGTTCTCGACGACCTGCGGAACAGGTCGGTTCAACAGCGGAAAACCAGGTAAGCATGCGTCTATCGCGTGTGTGTATGTCAAGGCTAATGGTCGCAAGGCTGAGCCTCGCGGTCAAATGTCAAAAAGGCAACGAGGCTCCTTGTTGACGTGGGATGAGATACGTAAGATAGTCGATTGCATGGTATTACTATAGCTGACCGATGCTGTAGCGAGTTGGTACCAGTACATTCACCATTAGATTACCTATCTTCGACGTCCGCTCACTAGGGTTAGAGACAATGAGTACATTCTGTCCGGCTATAGGTAATGATTCTGGGATGCTCGCTATATAGACGGTTTTTAATAAGGGCAACATACAGGGCGATCTCAAAGTCTTACAAGCAGTCCTTTAAAAGTATCCTCGGCATCCACAACGAAACCGGTAGGATTTACGCAGTGCCTACAGAAGACGAACTGACTCCACTCCAGTAAACATATTCTCGCATCTTATAGGATCAGCACTATTCTTTGCGCTTCCTATCCCCGTATACTATTCCCTGCAGCCAAGATACGACACAGCAACCACAGCGGACGTCGTCGTATTCTCAACCTTCTTCTTTGGAGTCGCTATATGCTTTGCACTGTCCGCAACGTAAGTCTTGCCACGCCTCCATCCACTGACACCCAAGAAGTGACACGCAACGTAGTTTCCACGTCGTCAACAACCACAGCGAAAGCGTCCACGTCTTCGGTAACCAGCTCGACTACGTAAGCAAACAACCCCCCCACCACTCCACACAGCCACTGAGTATATTAGCTCGGCATAGTGATACTAATGTGGGGCTCCACCATCCCATGCGTATACTACGGCTTCTACTGTACACCGCAACTACAAACAACATACTACACGCTCGTGTCCGTCTTAGCAGGAGGCTGTGTCTACGCAACACTCCACCCAGCTTTCCGTCGCCCAAAGTATCGACCCTACCGCGCGGCCATGTATGCCGGTCTCGGTCTCTCGTTCATCATTCCCATCGTGCATGGCTGCATGAAATTTGGAGTGGAAACGCAGATGCAAAGGATGAGTTTGGACTGGATGGCGTTGATGACGACGTTTAATCTTACGGGTGGCGCGTTGTACGCTATGAGAGTAAGTTGGTTGAACCTGAGAACTAGTTTGTGCTCATGAAGAAGAATGGCGAACTGACTACACGTAGATACCGGAGAAATGGTATCCGTACCGGTTTGATGTCTGGGGTTCGAGTCACCAGATTATGCATTGCTTGGTTGTTTGTGCTGGTGTTGCGCATTTGTTTGGGCTGCTGAGGGCTTTTGATCATGTTCATGGGTATGGGGATGTTTGTGGGGTGTGATGAGGGAGTTAAGATTGTCCCCGGTTACTATTTCGACACCAACGTCGTATTAGAAGCCGTCTACAACATGTGAGCACTGAAGATCATATGCGAGCCACTGCTTCACTTTGGCCTATTCTTTGGCTTGATAACGTGGTAATCGCAGAAGTAGTAATAAACGTCATGCCAACGACTTGGTAGAGTCGAGATAGCTGAAATCATAGCAACGACCCGGGTATCACTCATACAGCCTGTGATATATCCTCCCCACCGTTCCCATCGGGAATGCCTTGCAGCAAGGTCTCCCCCTTTTCCTCTTCTACATCCGCCTCCAACGCCTCGACGTCAGCTTGCTGGTTCTCGACAAGATTATCCGCTCCACCGCCACCACCACTACTTTCATCAACCTCGGCCTCACCACCATCAACCCCAACCCCAACCCCAACCTCGTTACTTCCCTCCAATTCCTCTCCCTGCATAACCACGTTTGTAACCCTCAGCACACCCCTCCCTCCACCATGCCCCTCCGGTACCCGATAACTCCTCGGCAGCGTCCGACTACTCGACTGCGAAGTTATCGTGCGAATCCGCTGAGTGCCACGCTCATTAACTTGGCGTTGAGTACGGAAGTGTCGTGTAAGAGTTTCGTGGGGGGAAACACTGGCCTGGGGTGATGAGGTCGAGAATCCAGCGGGTAATTCATCTGCTCGTTGGATAGCTGGTGCGTTCGTGTTGGCATTGTGGGGTGCTGTATCGCTATGCTGAGGCGGCGTAGGCTTGGTAATTAGGTGGTGTTGATCCCGTTCAAGCGCCATCATCAGATCCCGTATCTCCCTTGCTGCATCCTGTTGCAGAGGTAGATCTTCAAGCTGCGTTTTCCGCAACCGGTCGGATAGACTCGAACCTGAATGCTCTTGTCTGGGTCCTCTCTGCCCGCTCTCCTCAACTCCTTCAACCCCTTCAACCCCTTCAACCTCTACATCCGACACAGTCACAGAAACAGGCAAAGGCGTAGCCACCCTAACACTCCCCGGCGCCCTCTGAATCATCTGCGAAAGCCCAACTGGCGGGCCTATAACACTCTGCGTCCTACTTTCTAGGTTTGGGACAAGAGAAGGTGGATTGGGCTGTGTGCTGTCTTTTCGTCTTTTCGCTTTGGGTTTGGGGATGAGTACGGGGGTTTCTGTGGGGTTGTTGATGTTTTCGATGTGGTGGGTTTGCGGCGCAGATGGTTCGGCTAGGCGGAGGGCCATGAGGCGTTCTCGGAGTTTTGCTTCTTCTTCTCTTTTTTGGGTTCGGTGTATTTTGTGGGAGAGGTAGGCTAGGGTGTATTTCTTTGGGGTGGTGGGTGTGTTTGTGTCGTTTGGAATGGGGATGGTGGTGTGTAGTGGCGTGACGGTTCCGGGTCGACATGCAAAGGTGCTTAGGAGCCGGTTCATCATGTTCTTTCTCCCTGCATTGGTTTCCCCAGAGGAAGTCCTCATGGCGAACTCCTCGTCTTCTTCCTCTGTCATCCTTCTCTCTTCACCAGTCAAAGCGTTCAAATACCGCCGCCTAACCTCATCCTCACGCTCCCCATCACCCTCTACACCACCACCCTCATAACTCTCCCCCACAGACCCAAACACCCTCTCAGGATCAAATTGCACAGGCGAAGATACCGTCCGTCTCCTCCCCCTCCTTTCACCCCTCCTCCTCAAATTGCGCTCACTCTCCGTATGATACCCCTCAAGCCCATGCCAATACTCTCTCATCCCTTCTTCGTCCATACCGTGATAAGGATGATTAGGCGCATACGTATACCCCCCTTCTACACCACCATCAACATCGTTGTATCCATGATTCCCTTCTTGACGATGCTCAATCCGGTAACTCAGGCTCGACGCCGTCCCCTCCGCAGAAATCAAATGCCTACTCGCATTAAACGGACTAATAGGTGAAATCGTCCTATCAACTGGATATATCGGGAAGCGAGCGTGTGGTGTAGGCGGTGTTACGGCGCGGTAGTATGGGGAGGGGGATTGTGTGGGTCGTGGTGGTGGTGGTGGAGGGGGCTGGGAAGAGGAGGTTGGTGAGGACGGTGCGTCTTCTGGGTAAGGGTTTGATGGTATCGATAGTCCGGGTGATGGAATCGATAGTCCCGGTGAGGAGTTTGGGTGGATGATTAGGTTGGGAGGGGAAGGGAAGGGAGGGGGTGGTGTGGTTCGCGCGGGTTGTCGGGTTAGGGGGAGGAGGAAGTCGTCTTCGGGGTAGGGGTTTGAGGGGAGGGAGATGGAGTCTTCGTTTCCTTGGCTGGCGGGATAGGGTGGTTCTTCGTCTTCGTTTTCTTCGTATTGCGGTTCTTCCTCTGGCGGTTCCTCGGTTTGCGGTTCTTCGTCTGGCGATTCTTCGTTTTGCGGTTCTTCGTTTGGAGCTTCTTTGTTCTGCGCTTCTTCATCTGGTCCTTCTCCATCTGGCGCTTCCCCATTCCACTCCTCTGGACTCAGATTCTGCAGCATACTCTGCAACTCTCTTCCTTTCTTCCTCCCAACCTACACATCTCCGTCAGCAATCAATCATCCCCACCCCATCCCAAACGTTCTTCACATACCGTAGCATACCTCCCCCCACCCTCATACATCCTCTGTACCTCATCCAACCCCCTCCTCCTCGCCGCCCCACTATTCAAACTATGATACGCCACATACATCTCCCGCTCTCCCTCTCCATCCCCGACCGGCAACCTCTCCTCAGCGATACGATGCTCTGAACGCATCAACCGTTCTTCTTCTCGGTCCATATCTAACTCCCATTCTCCACCCCACGTCCCGTCGTTGATGTTCTCTCTGCTTGAGTCCCGGTTCCGCAGAGGTTCCATACTATCAGACCTTCCATCGCCATCATCCTCACCATCCCCATCCCCATCCCCATCATCCCCACCATCATCCCCCCACCCCACGGGACTCATATCCCTTAAATCCTCCTCCGACTTATCCACGCCGGTATAATACAGACCCAGCGACGCAGACAGTGCCGTACGAGCATTGTCTCCCCGGCGACCCAGGCTATCTCTGCGGCGGAGCGTGTTGGTGGTGTTGGTGAACCTGCCTTTGAGGGATGTGACGGTGACGTTTTGGCGGAGAGTGGCGATGCGGTCGCGGAAGCGGGAGAGGTAGATGGCGGTGGCGGTTTGTTCGGGGGACATGGCGGGAGGGTAGGTGGATGTGATGTGGGTGTTGGTGTTGGTGTGGATGTTGGCGTGGATGCGGGTGCTAGGTCTTGGTGATAGAGTTTGGCACGGGTTATGCAGGCATTCCCCTTCGTAATTCTGCGTATGAGTGGAGTGAGGGATGCAGCTTGCGAACTGATGGATTTGGCGTTTTGAGGTGCACGCTGATTCGGGGGCTGGTGACAAAAAGGTGTTGCACCCGCGGGCCGTTGGACTGGGACCTGAACCGACTCCCAAATTGCGAGCTTGTCACCGTGCGCTGTGGGCACTCATATCCTGAAAGCGAGACACGAGGTACGAACTGCTTGTAGGCTGGTTGCGTTGGTGGGTTGAGTGTTGTTGGGCTGTCAAACGTCAGCGGTTTTGACATCCTTACCCGTACATTGGACCCTTATAGCCATATAACCATCAGTCACATAAGACACAAAAGCAATACGCACCAATCTGAGAAATATTGATTAATTAGGGTATCCACGCCATCACTACGCCTTCTCTCCTACACCCAGCAAGTTCAGCAGTACTTCCTTCGCCTTGTCTGGCTCGACGCTTCCGTCTGGAGCCCTCATCACCATTTGTCCCACGAACCAGCCGACCTTTTTGACTTGGCCCTTTTCGGTTATGTCGCGAACCATGTCGGGTTTCTCTTCTAGTAGAGTCTGTGCCAGCTTGACGTACTCTTCGTGGCTGAGTGGTTGCAGGAGAAGGTTTTCTTGGTGAACGACTTCAGATACGCTGCGCTGATCTCCCTCAAATTTGATGGCAAGTAGGCGTTTTGCGGAAGGCGACGTGACCTCTTTGCGACGTATGTGCGAGATAACACCGGCGAGATAGTCGGCCGGGACGCGGTCAGGGTCCCAAGGTTCGTCTTGGAAGAGAGAGCCGAGTTCCATTAACACCCTGGTCATGCGTTAATTTGTTTCCGACGCGTATCATGGCAGATGAACATACCAGTTCCCGGTGATCTTGCCCAAGGTTTCTAGCGGGACATGTTTCTCGTGCTGCTCGGTTTGGCGCACCAGGCAGCGAATGACGTCCAGATAATACTCCAATCGTTCACCATCGTCCATGGAGAGAAGTGTGATGGCATCCTTGGTAGTGAGTCCGTAGGTATTGGCGAGCATGTCCACGTTCACGTCGGGCAGCTTAGGAAGCGTGTTCCGGAGGTGTTCAACAAGATCCTGAGAAGATTAGCACAGCTTTCATGCCAAAAGTAGTGCCTGTGCTTACATTTCCAATGATAACAGGAGCAATGTCTGGATCCGGCATGTAGCGATAGTCGATCTCGCCCTCTTTGCCTCTGAGACGTTTGGTAGTCTTGCTTCCAAGAGTCCACCCGCGAGTCTCGCCCTCAACGACACCTCCACCTTCGAGCAAGTCAATTTGTCGATCACGTTCTGCGATGATGGCATCTTCCACAGCCTTGACGCTTGCCAGATTCTTGATCTCAGTCCGTTGACCCAGACCAGTAACACCGTGGTATGAGTGACTATAGTCAGATGACTCCCCTGCCCGTTGACGAACTGATACGTTGACATCGGCACGCAGTCCGCCCAACTCCATGCCGGTTGTGCAGGCATTGACAGCCTTGAGTATGTTTTGTATCTTGCGAACGACGACAGCAGCGACTGTGGGATCGTGGATCTGAGGGAGGGTGATGATTTCGATTAGAGGATGCGAAACGCGATTGAAGTCGAGTAGGTGGGTCGAAGGGGGTTGCTGGACGGTCTTTGCGGTATCCTGCTCCATCTGTATCTGCTTGATGCCAATCTCGACAGGCCCTGGTTGCGGGGCAGCGCCAGGCGGAAAGTCATGAGGGTACAGGGTAATCTTGCCGTTCGTCGCGAAGGGCTCGTAGTACTGCGTGATCTGGTAGCCCGAGGGCTGATCTTGGTAGAAGTAGTGCTTGCGGTCGAAGCTGCTCTTGGGCTGTATCTCGCACTGGAAGGCTATGGCGGCGCGGAGGGCAGGTAGGAGAGTTTCCTTCTGGAAGTGAGGCTGAGTTCCAGGGAAAGCGACGTCAAATAAAGAGACATGAGTATTGGGCGCCTCGCTGACTGAGGTCGCAGCACCGGAGAAAAGCTTCCGCGCGGTGTTGAGTTCGGCATGGACTTCGATTCCAACCGTTAGCTCCCACTTCTCTAGTCGCACGTCTTTGCCCTTTTTTGAGGACTTTGAGGCGCCGGAAGAGGCGCTCTTTTCTTTCTTTTGTTGCTTCGCAGCATCTTTCAGCTGCTTTCGGAACGCTGTGCCATCCTGGGTCGGTGGTGGCTGGGTCTCAGTGTGAAGAGATCGTGCTGTGTGACGCGTGGGCAGATGAAGGGCGCCCAATTGAGACTGTCTAGTCCGGCGCAGACATGAATGACATATGTAGGGCTGTTTCGAGGCTGTAGCAAAGGTGTTGCGGGTGGTGCGGGCGAACATGACGTGAAGTATGGCGAACAGCAGTTCTGGTGCCAATGCACAGTTGCGGGCGGTCTGTGCTCACTTCCGAGCCACCTTGGACCAGCGACACGCGACGCCAACCACCCAATACTTCAACGCCAGGAAATGAAGCCGACGCCAGCGCCAAAACCTCTCGCGTCGCTTGTTCCACTTGAACACGTTCCGACGTCGCCCAAAAGGCCGTCGAGCTCGACGAGCTTTGCCCGCATTGTCTCGATGCCACCGCATTCACAACGACCGTCCGCTTTAGGTCACCTTGTGGAGTAACCTCTGCAATTTCCTGATCGCCCACTCAACAAGGGCTTGTCTCTTTCCGGGTCGTCTTCGTTTCACCCTCT
Source organism: Alternaria metachromatica (assembly GCF_023757995.1). Lineage (NCBI taxonomy): Eukaryota > Fungi > Ascomycota > Dothideomycetes > Pleosporales > Pleosporaceae > Alternaria > Alternaria metachromatica. The sequence continues at coordinate 68,822 of NW_026055543.1, forward strand.
GGAGGTCGATAAGACGGAGGTTGGCAGCGACTCCGCCTAGATTCTCGGGCACTGACAGCGTTGGATCCGATTCGCATGAGCTTCCCACCGCGGCATGAGTCTCCGGCGCCGCGCTCGAGGTGTTTTGGTGCACGGTAGTCGGCGCGTAGACGTGAACATAACATGTGATGTTCTGATAGAAGGTGTGCTCACCCGCGTTAGGGCGAGGAATGTCGAAACTACCGACGTTTGCCATGCGAGTCGTTTCGATCGGCTCTCCTCCTGCGGACACGAGCCTTCAGTCTTCTGAAACTGTTGCGGCACCTCTGCCACGCTTCTTCGTCTTTCGGTCTGTCGGCGGCGTGGACGAAGTTCCCAGGATGGACATATACCCCCGGCCAGCGAGAGAAGTTTGCCTCTGATCCAACGTTGGAGCCTTGGGAGAATCGCACGCTCCGATAACTCCGACTGCTGCGTACACTGGTCCCCATCCGCGCAAATGGGTTGAATGTTTCGGGCTCGAGCTTGCTGAGACGTACACGAGTCTTGACTGAACAACCGAGGCCTCAAAACTTGCCCTTGATGATGTTCTCGGCAACAGCTTTGGCGCTGTTCAGGAACTTCTTTGTCTGTTCTTTTCTCTTCTCCTTCTTCTGCGTCCTTGCTCGTATACGCTCTTCTCGTTGCTGTCTTTCTTCCGGTGTGCTAGTATCGGGTTGTGTCTTCGACTGCGACGAGGTGGAAGGACCGGCAGTGTCTGTCTGGGGTACAGCGGCGAAGTCGGTGTACTTGTATTCTCGTTCAGTCGGATGAGGTTCTGTGTCGGCACAGTCTTTCCCTGAATCGGCACCACAGTCACCTCCAGTATCGCCTTTCGAATCGGCTCCGCGATCTCCAGATGTCGTTCCGCAATCGCCTGAGGATGTCGTTCCAGAGTCTGCGGCGACGAATGAAGACTCCATTCAAAGCCTTGATGTGTGTTTGGCGCAGCTTAAAGATGGAGCTTGAGTGTAAGTAGCGTGGCAGTCAGACGAATCTTCTCCTTCAGCTTAGCCGCCTCGTGGCGCTTCGCTTTGACTGCAACAGCGGTTTCGGCTCGGACTGCCCTTCGTTGTTGCTTCTTCTCTTTGCGTTCCGCTCTCTCACGCTCCCACTGTTCTTCTTGTTCTTTGCGTTTGCGGTCCGCTGCCGCTTGCTCCTCGGCTGTCAATGGTCGACTGGACGAGGAGGAACCACCTTGTGGGATGTAATCTGTTCCTGAATCTCCGCCTGAGTAGCTGCCGCCGTCTCCTCCGTCACCTGCGGTATGGGATGTGCTGCAACCGCCGGAGTCGCCGCCGCCACAGTCGCCGGAGCTATAGCTAGCGCTACCACAATCACCGCCGTCTGCCATATACTGATCTCAAGTTCCGAGTTGACAAAGCTTGAGCGTGAGCGCTTTTATGTAAAGCCGAAGTTTGGCCTTCTTCCTACCCGCGGCTGGGACGTTGGCCTCGATGTCTGCTTTGGCCTTGGCTCGAACCGCCCTCCGCTGTCGCCTCTTTAGCGCACGCTTTCTCTTTCTTTCCAGCTGGTTCGCTCTCTCCCTGGCGGTGAGATTGCTACCGGAATAGCCAGATACGGAAATTGGCGTGCTCGATGCGCAATGTGTACTAGTTGCACAATGTCCGTGTGACATGTAAGGTCGGACGTAGTATTCCAGAACGAGAAACTGATCTCAAATCTAGAGATGAAACCTAAGCTTGAGCAAGGTGATGTACAGCCGAAGCTTAGCCTTCTTGCTAGTCGTATCCGGGAGCTTGGCCTTGGTATCTGCCTTTGCCTCGTCTCGAACCTCCTTTCGTTGTTGCTTCTTCTCTGCGCGCTCCTCTTTCTTCTTCTTCAGTTCCTCTATCTCCCCTGCGGTGATATGGCGACTGGGAGAGCTAGGTGCCCAGATTGGTGTGCTTCCAGACGAGATAACACCAGGTGTGCTCGCGATGGCTGGCGCTGATGGTGCGCACGCTGTACTAACTCCACAACCTCTAGATGTGGCTGCACAGGTCATAAAAGGTCGGTCGTAGTCGTCTACCAAAGACGGAAGATACCAAAGAAATCGGCTATCTTAGCACGGAGTCCTCTCTTCAACGTGCGGTTCGCTAATCTCTCCGCTCTAGCTTCTCGGCGTCTGAGTTTGCGTAGTCGTCGCTCTTCGATTATTCTTCTCCTTTCGTGTGGTTCGAGTGGATTGGTGGCTCTCGGTCGGTGATTCGAAAATGTTCGGCCTTGTCCCTGGACGGGGGCTTGGAGTACACCAGAGGCTACAGAGCTTGTTACACAAGTTGCAGTCGTGCTCATAAACACTCTCAAGACGTCAGAGAGAGTGTAGGCGTGGAGGTGCTCAGAAGCTTCCGTTGAAGATCCTCTTCAGCTTGAGGTGTATTCTGTCGAGCTTGCTTGGCGTATTGATTCTTCCGTTACGGACCCAAGTCTTCCGCTGTGCTTTGCGGGACTGTGTCTTCTCGAACTTGCGGAGGCGCTGGCGGGCTACGTGTAGTCTCTCGGTGGAGGTGAGAGGCCTGCCGGTAAAGTGAGTTGTTCGGGGGTCGTGGCCCTGGTCAAAGATGGTCCGGCGTTTATGTGTGATCCTGGGGCAATATGTGCGCGTGTGGCGTTTGGGTTGGGTTGGTTTGGACCGTCGGGTGTCAAAGGGCATGTACTCAGTGGGTGTGGTGCTGCATGGACTGCAGGTATCGTTGAAAGCGGTGGTGAGGGTGATGTAGGTTACGAAGGATTGGAGGTCGAGCGTGGTAGGGGAGGTGTGCAGGGACTGCACGGGATGCAGCTATGCTGGTGCTGAGCTGCGAGACAGCTTGATTGAGGTGGTGTGTGTGATGCCGATCAAGAGTATGATGGGTTGATAATAGGGATGTGCTATACAATAACGTTGTGACAGCAAACGATGCTTCGGTGTGGATGGGTAGTCATGCAGTGAGGTGTGTTGGGGTGAGAGTGTGATGGAGGAAGTTTGTTTGGGTCTTGCGACAGATAAGAAGCTAGCATCTGTCGTGACTACCTTGAACATGAGGGCCTGTGGGTGCTATGGAAGGCATCAGTCGCACAAAACAGGACGGAGCCATCACTGCTATCTGTCCATTAGGGAAATGGCATTCCAATTGCAATTAACGTGCAACACCACTGGTGCTCACTCGTGTGTGGTCGAAGCAGCGAAAGCATATCGAGGGGATTCTCATACATTTGTATACTATTATCAACCAGTTCAGTCAAACACATACTGTCTGACCAAACAAACCAGATCCTGGCCGTGTACTGCATGAAACTCCACCATACTATCCCCATGCCGTGAAAGCTCGCAAAACCCGCATTCAAGGGAACACAAACTTCCGATCGCCCATCATCCCCCAAAGTTCCTGAATAACAGCACGCTGATCCTCGCGCTTCGCATTGCGCACAGCAAAGTAAAGACGACCCTCAAGTTCTGGGTCCCAATTCCCAGGATTGGCGCTAACGACAACACCACCAGCCTCTTCCAGGATACACCATCCGGCAGCGACGTCCCAAGAGTACACACCTCCTTCCCAGAACGCGTCGAGCATGCCGTGAGCTACGTAGCAGAAGTCCAGTGCTGCGGATCCGTTTGAGCGGACTGATTTGCACATCGCGCCACCCTCGACTTTGGAGGTGAGGAGAGCGTTGTGGATGGAAGTGCGCAGCGCCCAGTTTGGGCCAGAGCGCTGGTTACCCCACTCAACGGCCATGAGACAAGAGTCAAGCGATGGCATCGGTTTAGGAATGGGGTGGATGGGTAGCTTGATCTTGCGGTTCGTGAAGGTCTTGGTCAGATAGGCGCCTTGGCCCTTGATCGCATGGTACATGTCTCCGCGGAATGGGTTGAACACGACACCAACGACTGGCTTCTTATCGAGCGTTAGGGCCAGTGAGATAGCGCAATTAGGCACGCCGAGGGAGAAGTTCAGCGTGCCGTCGATGGGATCCACGATGAATGTCGGCGTGTCTGCGAGCTTAGTGCCATGCTTGAACGTCTCTTCGCCGAGGAAGGTGCATTCGGGGAAGGACTCGGCGAGGCGTCTTTCGGCCATCGCTTCGATTTGCTTGTCGAATTTGGTGACTACGTCCGATGTGTTGTTCTTGTGGACAGTCGTGATGATGCAATCTTCGGCTGCGACCATGATCTTTCCTGCATCCTTCGCAATGTCAATCAGTACACTATGGACACTGTTTAGACAACTCCTGGTGATGTTGTGCTTGGATAGGACGGCATCGAAGTCGAAGGTGGCTGATGAGTCTGACGCAGAACTGGCCGGTACAAGTGGTGTTGTTGACTCAATGGAAGATGTGGGGCTGGACGACTCGGATGAGTCTGTTTGTTGAGATGCCATTTTGGTAGATTTGGTGAGGTTACTAAAAGAACGACTTGAGGAGTTTTTCAATAATGAGTTGGAGTGAGACTGGAGTTTGCCGTTGAGCCCGGAAGAGCTTGAGAGCTTTGGTCTTATGTGCTTTCCGGCTTGGGCGCGATTTCGCAGTGCTGTTGAATGAACGTTTGCCCTGTACGGTGAGTGTGCTTCTAGACGTTGTGTGTAATTACACAGTCCGAGGCCCCGGTAACTCGGTGTGAAAGTAATCCACAGCTTGGAACTATTCGAGATTGTTGCCAGGTGAGGCGGCCCCACAGGTGGCATGGTATCTTTTTGTTGAACGATATAACGGCTGTTGGTGACCAGGTACTAGATGTCGTAAGCCGGGGCCAATTGCGGACTCTTCTTATCTAGACACCTCAGGCAATGCATTGCGGTAGGCAACCGCGAGCAACAGTTTCGGTATCGAAGAGTATGATAAGAAGTAGGCAAAAGGTATATGCCTGCTAACGTTTCTCCGAGTACGTCCGAGCTGAGAGGAGTCGAATGTTACACTAGGTAAAGGGCTGGGAGTCGATCATGAGCACATCCGAGGCATGTGTCAACGGCTCCGTTCCGTTGCTCCTCAAAGTCCAAATGAGGCTTTAATGCTGTAAGAACTGCAGCAGAATGGAGGCATGTTACCTTTGTCGATTTCGCACGCTCAATTTGTAGGGCAAAGCAACTATGCGATTTGTGAAATGACGCTCAGGCAAGAGCGCAGGCGAAGAGGAAGGCTCTACGCCGACGCACGGGCCATGAGTAGAACTCACATGCTGCACCACGATGCTTCCAGCTACACGTGCACTCAACGTCTTCAAGTTACCAATGTGCCTGTCACTCGTGAAATTAAGAGCTAGTATTGAGGAGAACGAGGACATGTGCATTGGACTTTGGTGAAGAAAGGCAATAAAATCTCAATCAATTGCCTCGCCAAACGACGTCATACACACCACCCAAACCAACCACCTAACACACCCATCCCAAACCTCACCATCAAAACCATAAAGAGAAATCAGAGATGCCACAACCGAAATCCCTTCCAAAAGACCGCTACACCCGCCAGCGCGCCGCCCGTGCTACGCGTAGACACCTCGCCTCCCTCACCCCCTCGACCTCGCACCCCCAACAGCAATCCCTCTTCTTCACGCTGCTCCCAGCAGAAATCCGCTTCACAATCTACCAACACGTCCTCTCCCAACAGCACGACCCCACCCGCCCCATCGACATCCACTCCATCTCGCCCCTCTACCGGCCCCTGCACACCCATCTCACGAAAATCGACACAAGCCTGTTACTCACATGCAGACTAGTATACGTAGAAGCACATCAGATACCATTACGGAGTGCGACGCATCATTTCAGATATCTAGGTAGTACGTCATGGCTGTACAATGGAGATATCTGGTTGCATCATATCACTGCGCAGCGCGGAGCGGAGTTGTACCACCTCCACGACAACCTCGTCGCCCTGAAACCCTCCAATTTCACTAAATTCCTACTCAGCCACCTCCACTGGCGCAGGATAACCTGGACGATATGCGCATACCTCCTCCCTCCCCTGCTCGCCGAACTAAAAGAACGACAGCGCCTCGTTTCCACACTATCCTCCCTCACCCTCCCATCTTCCTGCCAAGAAGTTAATCTAGAATTCGAGACTCGAGAAGATTTGTTGCCGGATTGGCCGGGGCTGGAGGACCAGATACAGGCGTGTAGAGTGTTGGGACTGAAGAAGAGGGATGGGAGTGTGTTGGAGAGGGATGATGCGTGTGCGGTTAGTTATAGGTGGAGGGGCAGTGGGCATGCGAGGTGGGGGACGAGTGAGGATGGGGTGTGGAAGGAGGAGATGAGGTATCGTACTACGAGGCTTTGTTGGAGGGCGGGGGTGCCGAGGAGGGAGTATGCGAGTTATGATTTTTTGGATTGTTTGGACGTGGAGGGGGATGGGGAGGGGGTTGTGGAGAGCGTGAGGAGGTTGGGTGCGTAGTGGGAGTTAGGGGGAGGTGAGGTGTGTGTGGTGAGGAGATAGGATTCACGGCGGTGTTCATATTTGCATCATTTTATGGGCTGTCTAGGTCTGGCTCGATTGATCCTCTTCCGCCACGCGTCTGTTCCTTGAAACTAGACACATCGAGGGGCCCTTGGCCCTTTGTTTCCACCACGTCGCCGACTGCACAAGTACGCTCATCGCGCAGATGTGCGTCGTACTTCGTGGCGTTCCTCATCCACCGCACTCGTCATGCTTCACACTGCTGAAAATACATTTAACGCTTGAACATGAACAAAAAGACAAAACCCAAACAAACGAACATAAAAGTGCAAAGTAGAAGTGACTCCACTAACCTTGGGAGTGTTAAAAGTACACGTGGGTACGTAGTTGTACATGCCTGAGCATTCCGTCGTGCCGTGTTGTTGAAATCGTTTGCAACCACACAGGGGTCGCTCAACCCAAGACTCGCGGACCGTTCGACTTGCCCTTCTTCTGGACACCACGAGGTATGAACATGGCGGGAGATGCGACTACCGCGGGCGTACTGTTGTTGCCATTTCCAGACTTGTCCTTGTTGTTTTTGTTGTTCCTGTTCTTCCCCTGCTTGTGTTTGTCGTCCTTCTTCACGACGGCCTTGACCTCAGATGTGGCTCGCTTGATGAGGACTGGGTGGCTGCCAATGTATTTGCCATTCATCTCCTTGGCGGCACGGAAGTAGTCGTCGGTGTCTGAGAAGCTCACGAAACCGTAACTTCTGCTCTTGGTGGACTTCTTATCTCGTACGACGCGGGCTTTGGACAAAGAGGGGTACTTGGCGAAAGCTTTGAGGAGTGAATCGTCGGTGACTTCACCCGCCAGGTTACCGATGAAGAGTCGCGGGTGCAAGGGGTTCCACTCGAGTAGTGTCTCGTCCTCCCACTGTTTTCCACCTCCCTCGCGAACAACAGTCTTGCGCTTGCCGTCGGCTGCTGGTCCTGCTTCAGTATCCTGGGTGGTTGCCGCTTCCGGTCGAGCGGTCATGTTCGCACCGGTGCCCTTCTTCGCGTTCGCGTCGCCAGCATTGTATGCGCTGTTCCACTCGGCGATGCGGGCTTCTTCTTCGGGATCATAGGTGCCACCAAATCCGCGGTTCACGGTCGGAGCAGCTGGGTATGAGGCCGCAGCAGGTGCACCCGTCGCGTAGGCTGGGTACGAGTAGTTGTTGTAAGCATTGCTGGTCGGGTATGCGGGTGCTTGATAGGGGGCGCTCACTGGGGCTTGCGCGTAGTTTGCCGGCGCAGCAGACGCCGGTGTGAAGCCAGCAAACATGGGCGAGTTGCCCTGGCCTCGTGCGCCGGCGTTGTTGGTCCTTGATGGCGGTGCCGAGTATGTCGTGGGCGGCGGGCGCGCTGGCAGGGAGTGATGGGGCTGCATGTTGGAGTAGGAGCTGCGGGTCAGTTCAGCTTAACCTTAGCGAGGTGATGACTTAACCAGCTACTGGTCGAGACGCGCTCTGATGTTGCGGAGTGGGTAGACTGGTGATAGGACGGCCGGGTGGCTAAGGATGCGTAGTAATCTACGGTTCGCAGATTGAGGGTGCGCGCGGGTGTGGTTGCACCGATGAGGTGAGGCGCAGTTTCTGTATGGCTGGGGAAAATGCCTCTCAATGAAGCGCGTCCGTGTGAGTGAATAACCGCCCGGGCAGTGCCGTGCGCGTGAATGTCTGGAGCTGATGCTGACTACACGTCGAAGATGGCAGAAGGCAACAAGACTTTCCCGAAGTGTCTAGCAAGCGAGGCTGCAGGTGGGCGAGGACTAGGTCGGCGTTTGAAGAGGGCAGAGTGGGATGGCGGGCCGGTGCAAATTACAATTACCGTGGGGATGCGTCAGGCAGATGGGGGCGTCGACGTCCGTTGTTGGTTTCTGTCGCAGAAAGTGAGCCAAGCGGCTCCTCCGGCCCCGAAATCACGTGTTGCCGGCATATCGGCAGCCGCTGCACACCACGCTGAACCGCAAGGCTCAACCTTGAACAGCCAGGAAGAAGGTGCAGCGCGATGCACAGGCGTCACCGGTGATGAGTTTTCTCCCATCGCGTCAGCCCTCACAGTCCATCCAGGTAGCCTTGGAAACATTGCAAGACTTCTCCGGCGACCTGTCCTAGCGTATCCGGTGATCCCTGCACGCTGCCCCTCCATCCGTACTGCGTAATGCTGTGTTAAGGCTGAGACGGAGGGGCTTCACAAGCAGCCGCATTTGACCGCGACGCCGTTGGGACTGTTGCTTGCGTCGCTAGTCTGCTAGGATGAAATTGATGTCAATAGTGAATGTACACCGAGTCGTGATAGCCATAGCATCTGCAACCACATGCGCAACCCACCCGTGTCTAGCCCGCTCATTAGACGGCGGCTTTCTAATCATGCGCTGTGATGTTCAGCAATCATGTCGGCAGCGGTGCAAACGTTTTACAAGACGGAATTGGCAACAGTGGCTTGTATGACATACCTTACCGCCGCGGCCGAAGCTATTCTCCGTCAACAGCGTGATGCTGGGATATGGTGGTGGGACGTGCCATTGATGCAATAGTAGTGTGCCCCGCTTGTTCCAAAGACTTTCCGCGTACATATCTTGACGACCCCCACCAGACTTCTTCTTCCTTCTCTTGACCATCTCCCGCTTTATAAGCCTCAATTGCCTCGTATTGCACGCCCGGTCGCTGCAATTCTACCCCGCCAACACTTTCTCATCCACCCACCTACACCCACACGAGAACGCAATCATGTCTTCTGAGCCCGTCGGAGATTTCGGCCTCATCGGCCTGGCCGTAAGTACTCCATGCTCCGATCGCGTTCACGGCGAGTGCAGCAGAAAGTGCGCGTCGTCGTACTTTCCTGCCAGCCATTGAGTCCAGAGCGCGAATTATCCGGAGACATTCACCTCCAATGCATCAAGGCCAACCATGCTGACAATACATATAGGTCATGGGCCAGAACTTGATCCTCAACGCGTAAGTCACGACCAACGTCATAACCTACCAATCAATACTAACATCATCCAGTGCCGACCACGGCTTCACCGTTGTTGCTTTCAACCGAACGTAAGCGCCTCGATACACCGCGCCGCCAATACACACTGACAGGCAGATAGCGTTGCCAAGGTCGACCGTTTCTTGAACGATGAGGCCAAGGGCAAGTCCATTGTCGGCGCCCACTCCATCAAGGAGTTCGTCTCCAAGCTCAAGAAGCCCCGCCGCATGATGATGCTCGTCATGGCTGGTAAGCCCGTTGACGACTTCATCGAGCTCCTCCTCGAGGGAGGTGCCGAGGAGGGCGACATCATCATCGACGGTGGTAACTCCCACTACCCCGACACCAACCGCCGCACAAACTACCTCAAGTCCAAGGGTATCCGATTCGTCGGAACTGGTGTCTCTGGAGGAGAGGAGGGTGCCCGCTACGGTCCTTCCATCATGCCCGGTGGTAACGAGGAGGCCTGGCCATACATCAAGGTAGGAATGCGCGAAGAGATGAACAGGACAAAACTAACAATATCCAGGATGTCCTCCAGTCCATCTCCGCAAAGTCCGACGGCGAGGCCTGCTGCCAATGGGTTGGTGACGAGGGTGCCGGTCACTACGTCAAGATGGTCCACAACGGTATCGAGTACGGTGACATGCAGTTGATCTGCGAGGTGAGACGAGACGATCATACAGAAATAAAGAGGCGACTGACAGAAACAGGCCTACGACATCATGAAGCGCGGTCTCGGCATGAGCAACAAGGAGATTGGCGACGTTTTCACACAATGGAACAAGGGCGTTCTCGACTCATTCCTGATCGAGATTACCCGTGACATCATGTACAAGAACGACGACGATGGTGTTGCCATCGTTGAGAAGATCATGGACTCTGCTGGTCAGAAGGGTACCGGAAAGTGGACCGCCATCAACGCGCTCGACCTCGGTATGCCCGTTACCCTGATCGGAGAGGCCGTCTTCGCCCGTTGCCTGAGTTCGCTCAAGCAGGAGCGTGGCCGTGCCGCCGGTCTTTTGGACGGCCCCACCCCCAGCTTCTCTGGCGACCGCCAGGCCTTCATCGACAACCTCGAGCAGGCTCTTTACGCGTCCAAGATCATCTCGTACGCGCAGGGATTCATGCTGATCCAGAACGCCGCCAAGGAGTACAAGTGGAAGCTGAACAAGCCCGAGATTGCCCTCATGTGGCGCGGTGGATGCATTATCCGCTCCGTCTTCTTGAAGGAGATCACCAAGGCTTACCGCCAGAACCCCGAGCTCGAGAACTTGCTGTTCGACGACTTCTTCAGCAAGGCTATCCACAAGGCCCAGTCCGGATGGAGAGACACCGTTTCCAAGGGTGCTCTCTGGGGTATCCCCACCCCTGCTTTCAGCACCGCCCTCAGCTTCTACGACGGATACCGCGCCAAGGACCTGCCCGCCAACCTGTTGCAGGCGCAGCGTGACTACTTCGGTGCCCACACCTTCAGGATCAAGCCCGAGTTCGCCAACGAGACCTACAAGGAGGGCCAGGACATCCACGTCAACTGGACCGGAAGGGGTGGTAACATCTCTGCTTCTGTAAGTTTCACGCCCATTTATCATTTAGAAGACACTAACAACTTGCCAGACCTACAACGCTTAAAAAGGGGATATCCATTGCTTGTTAGACGGGAGCAGAGGGCTGCCCCGAGTTCATGTTTTATGAAGAACGTGAAAACTGAGATACCTCGAATCTAGAATGAATATAACGATTCGCATGTCCAATGTTTGCATGTGCTGGTGAATGTTTGAAGCTCAGCTTGACCGCTGTGTTGTTACTCGTACGCTAGCTGCAGTTAGCGTTGATCGTCGCGTACCTCCAGGTAGACCCTTGACGAGCCACCCCACTATGAATTGAACATTGTTACGAGGTCGCACGCGCATCGGCTTCCCAGCAGTCAGGATACACTCGGGACGGAAGCGTCTCCAAGGCCTACAGCATATACCTTCTATAATTGGCCCCGCGGCAAGCGCCCTGCGTAAAGGCTTGGCATCGCGACCACGGAAAGTTGCAGCGCATCACGACAACATCAACCCACCCGCCTCGCGCTCCGCCAGCTCCGCCACGCCAGCGCTGCCCCACGACCCGGTTGCGCGTGCGTCGTCGCGTTTTCATTTCTTTCATTCCTTTGGATTGTATATTCACTGCTTGTATGAGTCTCTGGCGTTAGGTCCTCCGTCGTAGAATCTGGGCAGGGACTAGGTGCTGACGAGACCCAATTGTAGCGGAGCAACACGTTAGCCTCCGCCGCCCGTAATACACAAGTCGCCTAGACAGAGGCACACAAGAGCAGGACCGTCATGGCGGACAACAAGCGCAATAGCGTTGCGGGCAAGGTTGCGACTCCGAACCTAAAAGCCGGCCCTGGATCGAACAAAGATGTCATTGGCGCGGATTCCGATCTGTACAAGGCTGTTGGGTCACGGTACGTTCCGCTCGTCGAAATGGTATCACCGCTGGGATGGTAGCTGACAGTTTTCCAGCATCAAAGTCACATGTGCCCCTGGCAAGAACGTCCTCGAGGGCACCCTCTTCACGGCCTGCAACCTCACCCACGCCATAGCCATCAACACCGCGCCCGCTCCACCGAACCCCTCCCCCACCTCCTTATTCAGCCAGCCCGGCGACTACCACATCATCCCATTCGCACACATTGAGTCCTTCGAGATCATCGGCACAGGAGAGCGCGTAGCAGAGTCCGCAGCGGGTTTCGATGGCGCACTCCCCAGCATCTCCAAGGTAGATCTAGCCGCGCTACAAGCCCGCGAAGACCAGACCATCCGCGAGATGAAGAAGAAGGACATGCAGAAGGGCAAGGGCGTTAGTGCCGAAGCACAGGAGTTGTTCGATGCTATATCGAGGACGTAAGTCACATCAGATCTGGCAGAGACAGGATATCAGGGCTAACATACGAACCACAGTCTACCAACTCGGTGGGCAGATACGCAGATCGTCGTCAACGACTCCGTCCTCATCCAGGCCCCGTACACGCTCGACAGCATCAAAGCACCCGCCGACAAGCACCAGGCTAAGGCTCACGTTCGCAAGGTCGTCGAAGCCTTCTACCAGCGTAAGAAGGGCGCGTCTGCGGGAGGAGCGGCTCGCGCTCCGGTCGCTGTGCCCAACGCCCCTAGGAAGGGAGGTTAGAGTCCGGTCACCCCAGGGGTTTGGCGACGGACAACTTGATGTAAGCCTTATCCGCAGAGGCCATGTCGCTGGCTGGAGAATTTCATCTTGTTGGTAGTGGGGGATATGAAACATGAAAGAGATGTGTAATGATGGTAGCAGTCATGCATCTTATGAGAGGGTGCTGGATGGTAGATATGCTATGCAGTATGCCACAGCAGGCATTTCAGAAATTCACAAAATGTTCAAAAGCCACGGCTCGTCTCGCCGTGTGATGTAAGTGCGAAACACTCAAAGGACGACATCGATGTCTTTAGGTTACGGAAAGAACACAACAGCTCAGCTTAAGGCGTACGACAGGATCCCGACGGACGCGCGGAGACAGGCACGAGCATAATGAAGACTACACGGTGGGATGTTTGTCATTTTACAACAAGGCATGCCCTGCGTAATACGTTCTGGCTTTGAGTGTTAGCAAGCTGCAGCTGAAAGCCTTTCTCATTCTGGTGGCAATTGGAACGCTCCTATAACTCATCGCTAGGTTATAACACCAGTCTTGTTCCGACGCACCCGTTCAACCCGCATGTTTCACAACGAGCAAGATGGATCCCTTGAGCATCGCAACGAATGTGGTAAGTTTAGCAAAACCGGGGCCTATTTGAGGCTTTCAAGCTAACCATACTTCTAGCTCCGAATCATTACGACTTTCCTCGGAGCTGCCAAAGGCCTCAACGACATACGGAACAAATGGAAGCACGCGCCCGTTACCGTGCGATTCCTCTGTTCCCAGCTCAAACTCAATGGGACCTTACTTTCGCGGCTGCAGGCACTACTTCTTGACGAAACGAATGCTGTGCACGCGGACCCAGACTTGGTCGATACGCTCGATACGACTCTGATAAGCTCTCTCGAGCTGGGGGTATGCCTCGGGAAGTACGTGTCGAAGATCATGAAGGGCGTCCATGGCGATGGTAGCATGAGCTCGAAAGCCAAATTCAGGACTCTGTGGAATGAGGATGAAGTCAAGGACTTTTTGGAACGGCTGCATCAACAGTATTCTGCGATCAACACGTTGATCGGCCCGCTGAACAGGTGAGTGAAGACAAAGTCTCCATATAGCGTACAAATACAGCCATGAATGGCCGACTGAATTTAGCAGGGATTCTTCGACCGAGAGAAAGAAACCCCTTAAGGAAAAGGAACAAAGCAAGACGATGCGAACAATGAACGAACACACCCAACACATGCGAAAGGCTTATGCCCTCACAGTGGCGGAGTCTACATTCAAAACCGAAGATTCCCCTAGCAGTCTCTTGAGCAATCTCTCCACCCTTGTCGGTCCTACTGACGGCTCTTCCGAACAACACTTCGAATCTGTCCTCTCGAACTCCAGAGTATACAAGAAAGCTTCTAACGCAGCTATGAGCCGGCGACCGAATACCGATTTCGACAATGCAAGCATGAGGACTAATCATTCTACAACTGCAGAGATTGGCGACCCGGACTTCATTACCGACCCCTCAAACACGGAAGAAGACACTGCTACTACAAGGCCTATAATTGTTCATATCTGTGATCCTGTTCATAGGGCGAGCAGAAATCTCAATGTTGCAGGCGTAACGGGTATTTGTACCGAAAGCTATCCTACCCAAGAGCCCGGGAAGTTGAGTTATAAGCCCCACGACCGGATACAGAACTTACGGAAGGTAGATGCGGCGTGGTGGTACGGCGCTACTGAACCTCCAGAAAATGTGCCTGAAAACCGTGGGATAATTCTTCGTCGAGACTTTTACCCTGTTTACAGGCTTAACGAATGGAAACCTGCATACACCGGCAGAAGCATGGGCACCGAAGCCGTCGGCGAGTGTTGGTTGCGCTATGAAGAGGGAGATCGTGTGGAATTCGATGTAAGTGACGTGAGACCCTGCTTCCATCACATTGAGCTAACCATACCAGCGAGTGTACCACAACTTCATATGGGTCGTCAGAGTATGTAGGAACTCAGACCATCACGCTGGGTCAAACGACATAGACTCACGGTGTCACAATGCGTCAACAGAGGGGCAAATGCTAGTCGATGTCATAGTGCTGAGTGACGAGATCCGGGAACAGGTCGATACTCTGTTAGCACATTGTGCTTGTCCTCTTACGCGTCTCGTCGGCTTGGAAGGACGTGAACGGTCCAAAGAGATTATAAAGATGGTAAATGAAGACGGTTGGCCCGAATCTGAACAAAAGATTGTAGCGGATTGCAAGAGTTTTAGGGAACTACAAGAAGCGGCAGAGTTATATAGGATGTGTGGATAATAGGGCTGGGACCTACAATGAGTCACAGGTGTGTCCACAGACACGGCAAAAAGGGAGATGAAGCATACGTGGCAGGATACGGGTTCAATTCGCTGGGTGAAAAGTACGCGAAGCCCATCACGCTGCCTTGTGCTAATATACAAAACGCCTCAACACATGCTGTAGTCCCCAAACCCCCCTCCCCCCAACCTCACCGCTCTCAACCCCTCCACTCAAGCGCATCCTTCTCCAACACCGCATGCCTCATCCGAAGCAAGTCCACCCGGCTGGTGTACGTCAGGCGCCCCTCTGCCTTCCACCTCGTGTTGTACGGGATCTGGTACGTATCCAGGACATCGACAAACGCACCAGCCCTGGGCTCATACGCCCCCGCCGTCTGATCCACCTCCAGATTCATCTTCCCGGGCCCCATGCCCCCACCATAAGAGACATTGTCGAAGCCGCGGAAATTGGCTCCAACGACGTATGTGCTGCGCGCACGCAGCGAGGGGGTCTTGTTGGTGAGGCCGTTGCCTCCGGCGGTTGTGATGGGCATGCCGATCATGCAGTCGTCCATCTTCTTGACGATGATGAACGGATAGACCTTGATGCAGATCTGGCCGTACTCGGACTGGACGAACCAGTCGCGCGAGGTGGCTGCCATGCGGGGGAGTGGCGCCCATCCGATGTCGCCTACGCTGATGGCGTTGATGGCGGTGGGGTCGAGGCGCTGGGGGCGCTCGGGCCCGTGTGGTGGTAGTGGTGGTGGTGAAGGCGAATCTTTGTCGACCTCCATCTCGTCTTCCTTCACCTCTCCCTCTTCGATCTCTCCCTCCTCCATCTCCTCCTCCATCTCATCCTCCCCCATCTCCCCCTCCCCTTCTTCCAAACCCTTCCCCAAAACCTCACTATCCCACCTCGCCAAAAACGCTTCAAATCGCTGCACGCAAAGCAACAACTCACCGGAAATCGTCTCGATCTCGTCGGCCGTAGCCTCTTCTCCTTGTAGTGCCCGAAGGCGGTTCTGATGTGCCTCTATAGCGAGGACTTCCATGGCGATGTCGCGCCCGAGGTTGATGGTGGTGAGGGAGGGCATGGCGGGCCATGCCGGCGACGTTGCCGTGAAGGCGAGGAGTGTGGTGGTGGTGTGGGTGGTCATGGTGACTATGTGGTTAGTTACGGGAAGGGAGGGGAGGGGTTGGGGGGGATGTAGGATGTAGGGAGGGCTATGAGAGACGGGAATTGGGGTGCTGGAGGTACATGTAGGCGGTAGAGGGCAGGATGCCACAAGGGCAGTGAGATGCTGGGGGTGATATAGACGGTAGGGAGTGAGCTGCAGCAACGTATGAAGCTGCCGAAACCCCTGTAGGCCGCAAAGCCACTGATTCCGTAACAAAAAGAGAGGATACTTACGAGTGCAGTCAGTGTGTGTTGCTGAAGAATCTCAAAAATCGGCGGCATCAAAACTTTTGTTATGGGCGTCCTGGGTGCAAACGCTCGTTGCTGTCTTGGCGGTGAAAAGTGCGGCTCACTGCTCACGTTCACTGTGAGTTCGGCAGAGAGAGAGGAGCGAGAAGCTGGATGTGAGAGCGGAAGTGAGCGTGACGGCGACATTGGGGTTGGAATTTGTATGGGATATGCAAGAAATGAGGTTGACGGATACGTGGGAGATGGCATCTGTACGTAGGAAGGGCAGTGCGTGATGTAGGCGTATTGTGGCATTAAGGCGCGATGGATACTAGTGGCATGACATTAATGTAAGCATAGTATGGCATTGAAATGTTGGAGATATCTGCTACAGAACTTGATGTCGTATGCATGAATCTCTGGTTCTGTATCCTACATCATACAAAAGAAGGTCTCCGTCTGCACAAGTTCCTCAAATCGCAAATTTATACTGCCTTTGCACTTTTCGCCGCTCTTTTCCACTTCACATGACAACTAACCCAGCATATTGGGCAGTATTGTAATGTCCGAATGGGAATGTCTGAAGATGTGGAGTTTGTCACCAGTAATATTATGTCTGTGACTAGTTTTGATTGGAACTACTACAAAGGCATTTTCTCATCTAAGCCTGCGTTAGTTCCGTCTGTTCTGCTCTTATGATCGGACTGAACATGTCTACTTCCACTCCACCCCCCAAGTAACCTCCCCCTTTCTAAACGGCACGACCTCACACTCGCCCCCACCCTCCTTCCTCAACACATCCACAACCGTCTCCTTTCCCTTCCTCAACACAATCCTCTCCTTCTTCTCATCCTCAATCTGATAAAACTTCCTCCCCCATCCCCCAAAGAAGCCCTCTAGAACCTCTTGGCTCACCTCCTCCTCTTTGATAACGCCCCTGGCAATGCCTACCTCCAACGCATCAAGCACATAACCCACCGCATAAGGCTGCGTAAAAACCCCCGCAGCAACCTTATCCTCCCCCCTCTTCTTCCCCCTCGGATGCGGCGCCGAGTCCGTCCCCAGAAAAAACTTCCCATTCCCCTGCACCACCGCGCGGAGCAACGCATCCCTATCCTCAGGCGTCTTCGCAACAGGCTTGCAGAAACAAAAGGGATCGCCTGCCCAGTCATCGATGATGAGGCTGAGGTGGTGCGCGGTGATTGTGCCGCTGACGGAGGGGCCGCAGGAGCGGACGGCGGAGAGGGCGGCGGATGTGCTGCAGTGCTCGAGGATGATGCGCAGGGCGGGGAACTTGGCGTGTAGGAGCAGGAAGGTGGGGAGGAAGGCGGGTTCGGCGTTGAGGATGGTTATGGCGCCTGTTTTGCTGTCTTTGGTGGTAGTGATGTGCGTGTTTGGGGGCGTGGACGGGACTTCGCCGTGCAGGTTTAGGACCATGTTTTGTTTCTCCATTTCGGCGAAGACGGGGTAGAAGGGTTCGTAGGAGAGGACGCCTGAGGAGGAGTTCTGTGGGGTGGTTAGTCCGCTTGTCACTCGCATGAGTTGCCAATCTCTTCCTCTGTTATCCTCTTTCATGTACACGTTTTGAGACTCAGTGGGGAAGACTTTACGTACCGTAGTAACACCAGCAGGATACGACTTGACCCCCGTAATCCCCGCTTTCTTCGCCTCACGAATAACCTCCGGCGTGATATCCTCGTGAAGATACAACGACATGACGTAATTCACATTCGGCTCAATAGCACGAAGTCTATCGCGGTACTCGAGACATTGCTTCACGGATGTGATAGGCGGGACCAGGTTGGGCTATAGTGATGGTTAAGACGAGTTAGAGAGCACCGTGACCGAAATGTTGCGAGAAGCGTAAATTGACAACAACACATGAACAGAAAGGGAGGACGAAGAGGAGCAACATTGACGATGGTAGCGAAAATGAAATGGCCGATACCTTGGATGTGGAATGAATGGTATCAAACTTACCATAACATACACCTGATTCACACCACCCTTGCGAATCGTAGGCGTAACCAGCTGCGACATCTCGCCATCGCGAAGATGGACGTGAGCATCATATGCCGCTGGCAGCTCAATCTCGGTCAACTCTGTAAACTTCATGTTTGGATTAGGTGACTATGGATCGTGGAGTTAGTCGTTGTTGTTGTTACCCCAAAAAAGTTGTCCCGCATTTTTGGCGAGATCGGCGGCGGGCGCAGATAGAGCCGCACTAGTCCGGATGTGGAAGGCATCGCCATATGTATGAACTTGAATGTGCTGAACATCGGGAGTATTATAGCTTCACGATGCCGATTAGAGCTACAGAAGTACACATCAAGGCTGTGATATATCGACTTTATGCCAGGATATTGGGTATTCGCAACGCGTGGTCCAACTACTTGGCCCACCACAAGAAAGATCCTCCCATCGCCAAAGTCGCCCTTCAACTCCCCCCTGAACATACCAGACCGACTAATCAGCATCCACAAACTCCTCTTCAAAGACCACCCCTCTTGTCTCAACCTCAACCCTCTTATTCCAATTCTTCGGCACATACTCCACCGACAACCCTGAATGACGAGTATAACGAGTCTTACTCGAGCTCGTCGAACTCACACTGCCGCTTCGATGCGAGAACACAGATTTCTTCCTACAAGGTTCTGTTTCAAGTTTGATCCCGTCTTGTGCTGATGGCGTTGCGCTGACTCGGGGTTGTTTCCTTGGTCGCTCTTTTGATGTGCGGCTCTGGCTTTCGGGGGCGAAAGGGTCTTCATCTTCTTCTCGACTGCGTTTGGTGGGGGTTGGTGCGGAAGTTGGTGTAGAGGAGGAAGTGGACATGCTAGATAAGGAGAGTCGACCGACGCCAGCAGCGAGAGATTTGGAAAGTCGAGAGAAGAAGCCGGTTGTTTGGGGAACCGAGGCATTGGGTTGTGATATAGTTGGAGTCTGTGAAGTTTCGCTGATTGCGCCATTAGGCATGCTCGCATTCCTTCTAGATGGCCCCGGAGTACTGTTCACAGTCGAAGTAGCACCATCGGTTTGCCGTCGTCCAGGTATCATCACCACCGGTCCGGAACTCCTGCGGCGATGTTCCTTCTGAGAAGGCGATATATCCTGTGCTTTAGATTGAGGTCTGGGCTTCTTGACACTCTTCTCGATTTGTGACGTTTCAGCGTCGCTAGTTGCGTCCACCACCTCAGCTGAGTTCTGCGTCGTTCCGTTCGCAGTAAACCCCAACTCGTTCTTCTGGACGGCCTGTAGTAGAGACAGACCCATGGCAAAAGCAACCTTACGGTCCACCCCATTGCCAACAATTTTGTATTGCTCCGAGAGGGAGCCAATGATGGGCTCTTCGTCCATATAGCCCTGGGTCCGACGTGCCTCCAGTACACTGATAGACCGATGTTGATCCCAATGCAATGTAGCGCCATTTCGAGAATCTCGGATGACTATATTTGTTGTGATAGTCGGTACCAATCCCGCTGCTTTGATCCGTCGGTACGCTTTTCCAATGTCGGTCCTTGGGTCTCGTAGCGAAGTCGGAATCAGACCACGTCTATCTGCTTCTTTGTAGTCACAGCCCGGAGGCTGTCGTGGAATGCATCTGACCAATGCTCGTTGCTTACGCGTTGGTACTTGCGGTAAGCGGTGGTCTGGGAACGGAATACAAGTCTGTACGATACCATTGCCAATGTCGGGTAGTTCCGCATCGACGGAAACCGCTGGTACATACGGAAAAGGCGTTGGGTAGTGCTCGCGTTCACCAAATTTCTGTCCGTTGGGTAGATAACCTAAGCTTCGTCCCGCCGTCTCCTCGTAAGGCCGCGCGTGGGTGTGCCAAGGTTGGGCAATTGGCTCAAGTCCGGGTGCAGCTATGGTGAGGATCAGGCGTGAACGCTGTTGCGCGCTGCCGTAACTCCAAGCGTCCATGATGTACTGATTACACTGATATCCCATTGATACGAGTGAAGCAACAACCTGAGATAACACGTTCTGGTCTTCAAATCCAGTCCGTGTTGAAGCCATGTTGACGACGTTTTCGAGTATACCGTACAAAGGGCGATACAGATCCACATACGAGCAGAAGGTGCTAATATGTGACGCATTCTTCAGGGACTGCGGACTGAGAATATTATGCTGAAGAGCTGAGAACCCAGGACATGGCGATCCAGCAGCAAGGAAGTCGACTTCTCCGACCCGAGGGACAAGGTCAGGTTTATTACCCTTGAGAGCTGCGTCAAAGTGATCATCGACGGAGCCACAGAACAGATGCATCGTCTTCGGGCTCTTCGAGTTAGCTCGCTGAGTGTGGATGGCATGGGGACTGAAGTCGACAGCGGAGTGGAAGGTAACTGCTCCACCTTCTTCAAGGCCTCGATCAAGCGAGCCGCCGCCACTGAAGATACTCATTCCTCTCAATGAATTAGCAGAAGCCATGTCAGGGCCCTCGTTGAATGTCTTCGGAAGATTCCGCAGAAAGATGAGTTTCTGATCGCCTTCCACGCCAGTCAATCCCATAGACAAAAACCAGAGATCACCAGCACCGCCACGATTGTACGTGAAAGGTATCTGTCCGTTCTGGACGTCAGACTTACTCACGAACTTGACATAGCAGCGCCTCTGGATGCGGGAAATGGACACGTCTTCGTATTCGTCCGTGAGGACAAGCTCATTGGCCAAGAGATTCAAGCGCCGAGCTTTGGCTGCTAGTTCTCTGCAGTCGCGTTCCAGTCGTAACAGTCTTCGCACTCTGACAATCCCCTTGGCGCGGTCAAGGTGTTGAAAGACGGCTGGATCCAGGAACTTGTCTCTGTTGCGGGTCCTTGATAGATATACCGTGTCGCCTCGACAGTAATCATCGACGAATGTGCGCTTTTCCTTCCGACACGTGCAAGTCTTGTGTGAAGATCGAAGACTGACAAATGCACTGTCTTGTGTGACGTAGGTTTGCCGAACGAAAAAGCGCTCAGCGTCGATAGTAGATGGTGACCAGTCTAAATCGTACCTCCCCTTGATGTCCGTAGACAATAGCTCTCCTTCGGAGCAATTGCAGTTATCCGATAGGAAGACCTCGTTCTTGTAGGGATATTCCGCCTTGAAAATGTTCGTCTCGTGGTGTCGATAAATCCATAGCACGAACAACCTCTGCGTTCCATCCTCCAAGGACTCGGTACCCTGGACGTATGCGAGCCATTCCCATGTCGTGTTGCGCCAAACGGTTGCGTCAGCCTCGTCGGGGATCAAGGCAACGACATCGCTAACCTTCACTGGTGAGTCACCGTACGGTTGACATACATTTCGTCGCGGAGTAGTCGGTTTCCGTGCCCAGAAACTCTGCGCAAACCCCAGCCTTCGTTTCCTGCGCTCTTGTTGTATCCTGACCGTGTCGGTAGGCCGTTTTGCCTGAATTTGCTCACCAAAGTACATGTGCTTGAAGCAATCATAAACTTCTGGTGTGGCGATGGTGTGCTCAATGATCTGCTTCTGCGCCTTGACAGCCGTTAACCCTTTAGCCATGCACTCGCTCCAGAGAGGATGAGCAAGCAGTTGTGTCGAGTTGGGGAGATTGAAGGCTTGGTTGTAGAAGTATTCAATGTAGGCATGCACGGCGACGCGAAAGTCAGTTTGGTGTCTGAAAGCAGTATGCCATTGCTGGAAGTCCGCGCATTGATCAAAACGGGGCGAGAGCCAGTCATAGAAGTCTTTGCGGAAGTCGTTGAGCCCGACTGATCCCACGGGTTGGCTGTCCACATAGTCGATAATATGCTTTCCCAGTTGCGCTACCCAGAGGAAGGATTTTTGAAACTCTTTGTAGCCTGGGGCCGGCTTGGCAAGTCTGTACCATATGTCGTAATGTTTGTCCTTACTCGCAAACGTAGACTGTATGTAAGTAGTAACACCAGAATTCTCATCGTCTCCGTAGCCCTCGACAGAGCTATCCTGAATTGGTACTGCATGTACGTAGTGTTTGGTCGATCCCACGCAGATGAAGCCATCGAAGCACAACTTCTTCGCGATCGAAACCTCCAAATAGTGCAGGCTCGTCAGCTCATACGCTCTGCATTCGCTCTCTGGTGTCCGATAAATTTCGTAATCTTGCAGGTCCACAATCAAAAGTTGCTTCTCAGGCCTCGGCCCATCGTACACAGGCTCTTCGCGGGATTGCTTTCTCCATTCACTCTTCAAGCTTCGTAATGCTTCCGATTCGGGCGTTACAGGTACGGGCGGAGACCAGTTTGCGACATGTGACCTGGCGAAATCACTCAGCGCCGGCAATGTGATTTTCGGTTCGCTTCGTCGTCTCGGTTGTGCGCTCTGTGTGCTTTGCCTCCTCTTCTTTGGCTCTGGCGTTTCTAGCGTGATGTTGTCACCGATTGTCGCATCCATCGTGCGCTCGCAATGTGGGTGTGATCCTCGGCGAGATTTCGGTGTATGCGTGAAGTGTCGCGCGCGTCGTACAGGAGTGAGAAAACCGCGAAACGATCGAACCTGCTATCTCTCTCTCTTTTCTCTAGGCAGCATTCGTAATGATTGAAGAACAGTGAATGCGGTGGTGACGGTGACTCTTGCAGCTGTGAATTCCTCCTCTTGCAATCACCGCGACCAACAAAGGTCATCAACGCGTCGCGTGTCAAACACCCAGCCACAATAAAAACAAGACAACAGAACACCAGGTCAAACAAGCTGTCTCAGACAGCAGTCAAACATTTCGGTAAAGAGAGAGACACCGTTGACGACACGCGGAGATTATCGCGCTCGGACTGGTAGCGATGTTCGATTAGGGAAGGCAGCAGCAGAGCCTCACCCCGGGGCAAGCGCACCAGCCACCCGCATTTGGAGAGGCAGGTGGGACATGGTCGTTGGATAGGTGGATCGCCCGTTTGGTGAGTTGATATTATGGGTCTTTGTGAGAGGATAACGACGGATGGCAGTTTGCGATGAGAGGAGATGTTGCAAGCGTTAGGTAGGGCGGGATGCTGAGGGTGGCTTTAGCACGTGCTGGTCGTACGAACGGGTGGTTGTGGAGATCAGCACCACCAGAAGGGGTAGCGCAAAGCAGTAGATCTCTCAACCTTTACCTCAATTGCATGCAGTGCATGTAAAGTCGGTAAGAATCGCGTGGTACTATCGTTTGTTTTCCTACCGCCAGTAGAGATACATCGATTGATCAGGTCGACAGGTGAAAGAACCCCTTGACAACACCATGGTATCCGTACTTAATGTAGTAGAACAACACATCGTTAAATACTATTGAAATGACATGAAATCTAATGCAGCGCTCATGCACGGCGCAAGCTCGCCAGGACATATCAACAGTACGCCGCCCTACTCAGAACGCCTCTGTAACGCCTTACTTCTGCATGCAGTTTCCGCGAACAGTGACGTTTACCCCCATTCCCGAAAGATAACCATTGTGAGATACTGCTGAATCATCCGTTCTTCGGAGCATAGTCCCAGATATGCGACGAATCCCAACTCTCCGTTTCTTCCTTCCTCGCCTTAGGATCATCCCCCCTCTTCTTCGCGTCCTCTCTCAGCGCATCCAACTCCCTATCCATACCACTAATCTCCGTCCTCAGTTTATTGATAGTCTCAATCTCTTCCTTGGAGAAATTGGGATCCTTGCCGTCCTTCTTAGCCTCCTCCTCGCGCTTGTTGAACTTATCCAGCTGGGTAAACTTCTCGTTGCGCGCATCCTGCTTCTTGAAGTACTCGTCGTACTTCTTCTGGCCGCCGAAGCAAATGCCGTAGCCGTCGCAGTAACACGTGTTCATAGCCGGGCAGTGGACTTCATGGCCAGTAAAGATGTAGTGCCAGATGTATTCGAAGATGCGGCCGGAGAACTGGTCGTCCATGCCCGTTGTAAGCAGCCACTTGCGGTAGTGGATGAAGCGCTCGATAGGCACTTCCTGGATGCGCTGGCGCGACACGGCGAATTGGGCGCAGCAGATTCCCGAGATGGAAGGCGGGATCGGGGCGCCCGGGTGGATCTCCTCCCAGATGTTGCGCCGCCAGTAGATCTCCTCGGGCTTGTGGAAGAAGTCAAAGTCGCCGCCGGGGCGGTCCATGTGGATCCAGTCCGGGCAGCCCGGGTCGTGGTGGCAGCGCACGTTCATGTAGCCCATGCGGGCGACGCGCTCGTGGTTGAGGCGCTGGATCATCTGCGCGGCGTCGAGGCCGAGCAGCTGGTTGTTGTGCCAGGCGTGGCGGTGGGCGTGCATGAAGATGGACGTGTCGGGGAGGTCGTCGTAGTGGTCGATGATGTACGAGAGGTAGACCTGGTCAGTTAGCGGACAATTACAACACCTATATGTAATGATCTGATACGTACCATGGCCTCGCGACCTTTGTTCTTGGGGATCTTGTGCTCGGCATTGGGGTTGTCGACTTCGTACACGACCAGCGGCGCATCGGGGATCTCCTTGTCCATCCAGCTAATGTCCTCCTTCTGCGTCTTGGGCACGATGATCTTGTACGTGTAGTTGCTGCCCGGCGGCTTCGTCTGCGCCTCGGAGAAGCGCAGCGGCAGGCCAAAGTCGAGAGGGTCACCGCGCAGCGAGGGCCGGTAGCCGTGGGCAGCGCTGCTCCCGGAGTTCCATGCTGGAATTGACGGGATTTGGTGGAGATACCACCACACGAGGCCGGCGGCGAGCAAGACGAAGACGAGCGGGATGGCCCTCGGGGGTCCGCTGAGCATGGTGGGTGACGGAACGGCTAGTAGCGAGGGCTCATTGATGGTTGTGGAGACTGGAGAGGTGTTCGAGACCAGGACCTACGTGATGATCATGGCGCGGGATGCAGGCGGCGCCGGGGGTGCGTTCGGCCTCGTTGTCGTCAGCTCTCTCGACGCAAAGGTGGATCTTCCCGTACCTGGGCCTGGTTGCGCGTCCAGATGTCACTAGGCGGGATCTGCATGTGCCAGCCCTGGACCCAACGTGAAACATGCTACACATCTACCTTCCATCGGGTGTAACGCTTGGCAGGGCAACATTACTTTGAATTATTCTAGTAGACTCTATTTCTGTCTTATTCGACTTTCACTCCCTCTTCATGCCCACCCGCCCGATTCCTCTCAACCCCCACCCCAACAACAGCCCCGTAGCGCAGCTCAACGCAAACAGATACCAGAACGCCGCACGGAACCCCTCCATAAGCGCTGCAGGACTCTGTTTCTCAATATAACCCGAATGCTCCGTAACACTAGACGCAATGACAGCACTGGTCGCCAGCCCTACACTTTTGCCAATCTGTGCTACCGTGTTGAAGACGCCACCCGCCAGTCCCTGCGTCCGCGCTGGAAACACTGAGGTGATGACAAGGTTCGAGACCGTGAACAAAGCGTCCGCGCCAATGGGATTGAAGAACACAGAAAGGAACGCGCAGCTCCAGTAGGACCACTCGGGCTGTATGATGCACATTAGCAGCCCGCCAAGAGTCGTGCAAAATAATCCGACGGTTACCGCCCAGTCAGCTCGAACCCTGTGAGCAATCAGGCCCATTACCAGATTGGCGAGAGCCCCGGCTACTGGTCCGGGTAGGAACCGGATCGACGTCTGGATTGCTGACAGCTTCTGCACGTTCTGGAAGAAGAGCGTGTGGTATGACTCCACCGCATTGAAAGTTCCCCATGTGATGAAAACCCCGATGCAGATGATGCTGAAGATGCGGTTGCGCCAGAGTGAATTCGGGATGATAGCGGGCCGGCCCAGTCGTTCCTGCCTGCCAACCCAGAAGATGAATGCCGGGATGAGAGCGATCGCAGTAATGAGCAGACCGAGTGTCGTGGGCTCTCGGATTCTAGCAGTCTCTTCGGAGATCAAACTAAAGACATTAGCATCGAGCCATCAGATATGTGAGATCAACACTCACGCGAAACAGTATGAGAGGAGCGCCAATGATGCGCTTCCAAAGAGGATGCCGACCCAGTCAATTTCACTCTTCAGGCGGGACCAGACATGTGGCTGCTTGTTGTCGACTTTTGGCAGACCGAACAGCCCAAGAACAAAGACGATTGTGTTAGTGATCGCACTGAGGTGGAAACCCCACCGCCATCCGATGGTATCAGCGAAGATACCCCCGAGCACGAGTCCGAATGAGAAACCTATGGGTTGGCCACCGCCCATGGATGCGAATGCAATGTTCCTGCTCTTGCCTTCTGGAAACGTGCTGGTGATGATGCTGACTGCCGAAGGAAGACAGAATGAGATGGCTACGCCGGCAAAAGCACGGAAGACAATAAGCTGTGTTCCGGTCTGCGCCAATCCACATGCTAGTGTAAAGGCGGATTGGAGAAGACATCCTACCAAATACATAGGTCGGGAGCCAACGACGTCGGCGACGGAACCGAGGAGGAGTAGAGTGCAGCCGCAGGTCAAAGCGTAGATGGAGATTGGCCTAGTATCGTCAGTATGTGAGTATGGAATATGAGTTTTGTCTACAAACCATAAGAGTACACTGGGTGCCAGCTCTAGTTCTCGTGCGACCGTAGGCAGAGTCACAGTCATGACACCCGACAGCATGGAGCTGACCATGGTGACACACACTACCGTGACCAAGACGATAGCAGTCGTTCCCTTGCCAGGACCATCTCGCTGTTCAGCAGCGAAAGATTCCTGGGCCACATTGATAGGACGTAAATCCTCAGCTATCGAAGGCGTGTCCTTACTTCCCCCATTGCCTAATGGTTTGGCTGTGAGGGCTGGAATCGATGTCTCGGGGTAGCTCACAAGTTCGATCGATGTTGCAGTTTGTGACATGTTGCAAAAGAGGGATGATGAGTCGTTTGAAAAAAAGTGGTGGAAGATGAGTCGAGATTTGCACTACATATCCTTTGAGTAAGGAAATACCAGGCGGCAAAGCCTGCTATATAAGGGCAGACCGATGCCGGGAAGACGATAGCAACTGCGACATCATACTCCTCGATGTAGAGTCTGACTGCAGCTCTTGGCTACGCCTTGCATCCTTGTAGGGCGTGAGCCGCTGATTAGTACATGTTCAGTGCCTAGGTCTGGTATAGCCTACGGCAACTCCGTAAGTAGGCAGCAATGCGGCGGTAGCCATATCATGATTTGGTGAATGAATTGGGAAAGTTCTGCTAATGGTTCTTCCACAGCGCAAGAGCCGCGTCTAGATTTAGCCAGGTGAGTGAAGAGCGGAAGCTTTCCGTCGGGTGTGATGGCAGACGGAGGTTCGGCGGCGGGACTGACGCGATAAGGGAGCCGCGGCCTTATCGCGTTAGCGCCGTCATGGCTGCAGGGATCTGGTACCTGACACTTGGAGCTCCAAATGCTGGAGGGGACGCGGTAGAGGAGCAATTATTTTGTACCATACGCAACTGCCATTTCTGTCTTCACTGCAGATTTCCGATGCGCTGAACTGTTTCATATCACGTGGCTAATCTCAAGCCTCGTTCTCCGGCTACTTCAATTCGACGTTATGCTACACGTTGCAACTTCTTGAGATCGGGAGTTGAACTTTCGAAACATCACGACTATCGCTCGTCCTTGCTACACGCCACCACGATTCCTTTAGGGTTTGGGGCAGAGTTTACACGATGCGAGCTTCAGCCTCTATGCTGGGCGCGAAAGCTCTCTTAGTGCTCAGCGCTTTCAGGCACATTGGCGCGCATGCGGCTCGTCCAGGTGTCAGTGTCGCGCTTCTGGCTTCTTTCAATCCAGCTCCATACCTAGTAGAGTTATTGTAAGCTTCGGGTGTGCCAAACGCAAGAGCTACAACTAACTCCTCCCAGAGAAACTGCTGCAGAAGAGAATGCGACGGCATACTACCCCATCCTCGACCGCGTATCCGAGGGGTACTTCGACGAGAAGACCACAGAGCAGGCGCTGTATACAGCCTTTGTGGACCTCCTGAAAAGCGATGGACACATCACCCAGCCTGAAGCCCTCGCTTCCTTCGATCTCGCTCTCTCAATCCGATCGGCTGCGCCGCGGATAGAAGCACATTACCAGTTCTACAATACATCGGTGGAGCCTTCACTAAAGGCGGAGCAGAATGAGAAATGCGAAATTTGGGCATCGTTTCATGGGAAGCAATACTGCTCTGTACACCTAGACGAGCCGTTCGGAGACATTGAGAGCGAGCGGTACGTACAAATGGCTTGGCCTATGGCAGACGCTGAGAATCAAACAGGACATACAAACTACCCTTCGACCGCATACTTGGCAACAGCTCGGCTCTACCTGCGATTCTATACGCCGATATCACCGCTCCTCGATTCAAGAAATGGCACAAGACGTTGAGCGATACAGCCAAACAAGGAAAGACTTCGTACCGTGTCCGGCACAAGCCTTCGTTAAAGGCACCAACAACGCCGCTGGTAGTGAACGGATACGGTGTGGAGCTACAACTGAAGCGGACCGACTACATTGTCATAGACGACAGGCAGGCTGAACAGGGAGAGAAGAGTGCTTCTCAGAAGCCAATGGGCACTGGCCTAGACGACGATGAGGACGTCGCAGACCTCAAGCCCTTGTCTAAGGACGAGGTATCCGATTTAGGGCTGAAGGCTGCCAGCTTTGTAACCCAAAGCGAACAACCTATGGATACGCTCATGAAGCTCGTGCAAGACTTTCCGAAGTACTCGTCCATCATCGCAGCCCACAACGCGTCGGAAGACTTCCTGGAAGAACATCTGAAGAACCGCGAGCAACTCCTCCCTACCGGGTACAATGTTATCTGGATCAACGGTGTACAGATCCCAGCCCGCGACGTGAACCCCTTCTCGCTGTTGGCACACTTGCGACGAGAACGTAAACTGATCAACGGGATACGCAGTCAGGGTCTAAGCGGTTCTGAAGTCATTTCATTGTTGTCGCATGATTCGATCGCCCAGACTCAGACGGATGCTGAACCTCAACGTTATGACTTCAGAGATGCTACCGAAGGCGGCAACGTCATCTTGTGGCTAAACGACATCGAAAACGACCCGATGTACGAAGGGTGGCCAAGTGAACTCAGGGCTGTGAGTACGATTATTCATATCATCGATCTTGAGCTAATCGAAACTACAGTTACTGCAGAGAACGTATCCTGGTCAGTTGCCATCGTGTCGCAGAGACATTCACAATGCCATCGTCGCTGTCGACTTGACTTCGTCCGAAGATGTTACGACCATGCTTGAGACTATCCTCAGTCTCATCAGGCGTGGTATTCCACTGCGCTGGGGTATCGTTCCTCAGACCGCTACATCTGGTGCTCTTGAGCAGGCCAAGGTAGTTTACTATCTGCATGACGCTTATGGGCTACCTGCTGTGGTTGAGTACCTTCAGGTAGTGAGTGATGAAATCTCATATGCATTCGTATGTTGCGCTGACGCAAAGTTTAGTTGGCAGACGGCAAGAAGTTGGCACACGCAGATCAAGCTACTTTCGACGCGACAGTCAAGAAGACCGCACTCCTCGAAGGAAAGGAGGCTCTGGCGTTCGATGATGTACTGAAGTCAGAGACGTTAGATCAGCGCATCACAGGTGCCAAACAGTACCTGAAGCGTCTAGCAGCAGAAGGCCCCAAAGCCCCCGTCTTTGTCAACGGCGTACCCATTCCAGCGACCGAAGAATGGCTCGGAACACTCAGCCAAAGAGTCGGCATGGATCTTCGTCAGATTCAACAAGCAGTCTTCAACGGTAATTTCAACAGCGATAGTTGGGTTCCACAGCATTTCTTGGCCTCAGCTGCTGCTAAGCGCAATCCTCTTGTCATCCCGGAGAACGAGAAGAACATCACGCTCATCAATATGGCAGAATTTGAAGAGACCCATGGCGAGGCTTATAACAAGATGCCGCATATTCATGCATCAGAGTCTGCTAGCAAGAGTGACTGGATTCACGTCACGCTCGTGGCGGATTTCGACTCGGAGGCTGGTTTTGCTCTTCTGAAAGCACTGGCAGATTTCCGTGAGGCAAACCCCAACGTAGAGGCCGTTCTTATACACAATCCGAAAGCCGGTGCGGAGCAGTCGAACGCCTCAGAAGACATTCTAGAGACTTACATCAAATCTGACCGTAAGCTTACTACCGAAGCCCTCTCCGGGATCATGAACCGGAATGCCAACTACAGACCAACTCCCGCCAACTCCACTCTATTCTGGCAGGTTGCTGAGCCAATCTACGACGCGTTCGGTCTGAAACCGGGACAGAACGGCATGCTTGTCAACGGACGCTACGTGGGACCCATCCCAGATCATTACGGATTCTCATACGATGACGTGGAAACTTTTGTCACATATGAGCAGGTCAAACGCATCGAGCCGTTGAACAAAGCGCTTGCCAATCTTGAACTCATGGAAAAGATCAAATCTCCAATAGATGTTGCGAAGATCCAGTCGCTGGTCGCACTTTCCACCGTGTCGGACGTTCCAGAAGGCATTTTCGAGACTGCATCAACCCTGAGGATGAGCACTTACAACAACTGGACTGCCAAGCACACCGCTATCTTCCGGGGTGACGAAGACAACGCTGTCTTCCAGATCGTGGCCTCAATTGACCCCGCGACAGAGCTCGCACAGAAGTGGGTACCAATCCTTAAAGTACTCAGCGACATGGAGGGCACACACCTCAAGCTTTTCCTCAACCCCAAGCAGATGCTTCAAGAGCTTCCTGTCAAGCGTTTCTACAGATACGTCCTCGAAGCTCGACCATCCTTTGTCGCCGATGGATCCATCGGAAGCCTTGGAACCCACTTCTATGGCATTCCCAAGGAGGCTTTGCTGAACCTTGGCATGGATGTGCCACCCTCTTGGCTAGTTGCTCCGAAAGAGTCTGTATATGATCTCGACAACATCAAGCTTAGTACCATTCCTGCTGGTGCCGATGTCACCGCTGTCTATGAATTGGAGAACATCCTCATCGAGGGTCACTCTCGTGACACTACGAATGGTGGTCAGCCGCCGCGTGGTGCTGAAGTTGTTCTTGCTACTGAGCGAGATCCTCATTTCGCGGATACTATCATCATGGCTAATCTCGGCTACTTCCAGTTCAAGGCCACTCCTGGCTTTTACAACATCCAGCTGAAGAGCGGTCGCTCTCAGGAAGTCTTTAGCCTAGATAGTGCAGGTCCTATTAGCTGGGCACCCGTGCCAGGTGACGAGACTACCGAGATTGCTCTCATGAGCTTCCAGGGAGCTACAATCTTCCCTCGTCTATCGCGCAAGCCAGGTCAGGAAGAGACTGATGTGCTCGCTCCTGAAGAATCGCTCGCATCCGAGCTAGTTGGCAAGAGCGCGCAGAAGGTCAACAAGTTCCTTGGCAAGATTGGTCTCAACTTCGACTCCGAGAAGGTCCTGCAAAAGGGCGCTGATCTGTTCTCTGGAACCAAAGCGGCAAAGAAGGGCACGCAGGCAGACATAAACATCTTCTCCGTCGCTTCGGGCCACTTGTACGAGCGCATGCTAAACATCATGATGGTATCCGTCATGAAGCACACCAAACACACCGTCAAATTCTGGTTCATCGAGCAATTCCTCTCTCCCAGCTTCAAATCCTTCCTCCCGCACATCGCCGCCGAGTACGGCTTCGAATACGAAATGGTCACCTACAAATGGCCGCACTGGCTACGCGGCCAAACCGAAAAGCAGCGCGAGATCTGGGGCTACAAAATCCTCTTCCTAGACGTCCTCTTCCCGCTCGACCTCGAAAAAGTCATCTTCGTCGACGCCGACCAAATCGTGCGAACAGACATGTACGAACTCGTTACACACGACCTAGAAGGCGCCCCTTACGGCTTCACACCCATGGGCGACTCGCGCACAGAAATGGAAGGCTTCCGTTTCTGGAAAACAGGATATTGGGCTAACTTTCTGCGTGGTCGCCCTTATCATATCTCCGCGCTGTACGTCGTAGACTTAGTCCGCTTCCGCCAACTCGCCGCCGGCGACCGCCTCCGCCAGCAATACCACGCACTCTCCGCGGACCCCAATTCCCTCTCCAACCTCGACCAAGACCTTCCCAATAACATGCAGTTTAACCTCCCCATCCATAGTTTACCACAAGAGTGGCTGTGGTGCGAGACTTGGTGCAGCGATGAGGATTTGCACAAGGCGAAGACGATTGATCTTTGTAATAATCCGCAGACTAAGGAGCCGAAGTTGGAGAGGGCAAGGAGGCAGGTTCCTGAGTGGAATGTTTATGATGGGGAGATTGCGGGGTTGGCTGGACGCGTGAAGGGGGAGGTGAGGGATGGGAAGGTGGGAGGGGTGGTGGATGTGCAGGAGGAGGAGCAGAGGAGGGAGAAGGTGGTGAAGGATGCGGAGAGTGAGAGGGAGGGGCATGGTGAGTTGTAAGAAGAAAAATGTCTTTGTGTTCAAGGGAAGCGAGAGTTCGTTACGATATTAGAGGTCGCAATTGCATCAAATTTCACCGCTTTTCACGCATGCAACAGCCGATTATGAGCTTCATTTTCTAAGTTGCTCATGAAGGCATACTCGTGCAGTGCGATGGAGCATACGAACAAGTTGTAAATCACTCGTGTAGCATTGGGGCAAGCGCATCATTGATGTTGAAAGACATTATATTTTTATCTTGAAATGGTATCATAACTTCATCTATCCTCAAACAAAGCAGTAGAGAATTCCCTACTCGCCCTTACCCTGCTTTCCGTAGAAAGCATCCTCACCACCAAGTGCCTTGAGCGCCTCAGCAGACTTCTTCTTGGACTCTTCGCTAGTGTCTGCATCACGCGTTAGCCTTCTATCCCAATCTCATTCAAACCCACAACAGGGGAGTCGAGCGAGGGAGTAAACATACTGGGGTTGCTCAAATTGGCCTTGTGACCCGAAGCCTTGTTGCTGATATCCTCGGTGGTGTTGTTGATGTTCTGGTCCGCCTCGCTGAGGCCGGGGGCGGTGATGCCCTGGTGGGAAACTCCTTGTCCAGACATGTTTGGAGGGGGTGTGGCGTAAAGTTTGATTTGGTCGTGGGTGGTTCAGGTAGATAGATTTGATGTGTGATGAGTAGTTGATGATGTATAGCGTTTCATAAACACCAGTACCCAGCCTTATATACCCATGACGTACACACAGCCAGCCTGTTGCAGTACCTCCACATTACGTCTTCAGCGTCATCTGTCCGCTGGACCACCTATGTCATACATGTCTTGGCATGAACCTATCTTCTCCACCCAACCCAGGTACAGCCGTGCCGGCGTAGCCACCAGTCTACGCTAGGGGAGCCGAGACCCGATCGTGTGTGGTATCTGTCTCATCTCACCAACGTACCCATAGTTTTCGATATTAGATAGAACGAAAACCTGTTCTTGGTGTTTGCGCTGGTTGTGCAGATGTTGGAGTGTAATGACCGCATCGCGTGGTGGTTGTCGATCATCGTAAAGGTGGTCGGGAGAAACGGCTCTATCGGCCCTTCTCGATGGCAAGGCGCAGGCGCGTCACGATGCCTCTCGGAACATCAAACATTGCCATTGCTGGATTCAATCGTGAGTTTTGAGTAGGGTATTCATGCCGTATTACATGCAGTACATAGTTCAGTGTTCTTATCGTCAAACCAACGTCTGGTCTTGGTCCTATCCATCTACCTGGGAAGAACAATGATTAGAAAGAAGTAGTGGTTGCTACTCAAGCCCGGCTGGCAAACGCTTTATGAGATTCATTATGACGCCCCTTCAAAGAGAGAGAATAGGTAGAAGATGTAGCTAACAGGCTGTGGGAAAGACACAACGCAACGTGGCTTCCAATGCCCATACCTACTTGTAATCGAATCACCTTGTCACACAGCCCCCTCCTAAAGGGACTTTCATCCTGACTAGAAGAGCATCACGAAGCGTTCGCAAGCATAGAGGAATATGCGCGGCACGAGGACCAAACGATGGATCGTCGCGTCGGCGTTCTGCCCACGCGGAAAGCGATGACGTCACCAGCATCATCGTCTCCTTCCCCACACATCTCCGCCCTAGCCATTCAGCCTCACCAAACATACCACAACTACACCAAACACCCATCTTGACAAAGCGTCCCATCTCATACCTCCCCAACTATCACCTCAATCCCCTTAAAATGTCGTCAGAAACCCCCTCCATACCAACCCTCCACACCAAAGCCGAGTACCTCAAAGCCGTCATGTACGAAGGCGTCACCATCCTCGAAGGCACAGCCACCTGGTGCAAAAACTGCCACATCGTCGCCCCTGAAGTCGCAAAGATGGTGGCGGAGTACCCAAACGTAAAGTTTTACACGTATGATGTGGAGGAGTGTGAGGATATTGCGCAGGAGCTGGGGGTGAGGAGTATGCCGACGTTTAGTGTGTTTAAGGATGGGGATATTATGGAGGGGGTTACGGGGGCGAGGCCGAAGGAGGTTAGGAGGGCTATTGAGGGGTGTTTGTAGGGTGGGGAATGAGGGGAGTGGTGGAGGTGAGAGAGCGGGCTGATGGTGTTGGCGTTTCCGAGGCGCATGAAATCTGTTGACTCATCCATTCTCACTGAAACTTCGATTTTATGACCGCACAACGGCGGTGGAATTGCGGCTGCCAAGCGCGGAGGTGAAGGCTACCTTGAGAAGCGAGACCGCATTTGCACGAGCCTTTTCTCATATTGCATCCACGACTCTTACTTACTTTTCTACTACTGAAACACCATCCTTACTAACCCCCGTACAATCACTGTCGCACCACCTCTCCCTCAATAATTTCAGCGAAACGTTTAACCTATCACCCACGAACGCATCTCCGGCCAATCGAGTGACAGTGCCATTCTCGCACACGAAGGCAACATGGCGGACCTCAGAAAAGAGATGTCGCTAAAGGCCTCGGCCAGGGTCTTATTAGAGAGAATTGCGGAGTTCGACGAGGCGATCGCGCGACTGGTCGACAAAGAAACAGAACCGTGGGTGTCATATATGAAGTACAAACTCGAAGGTGCAAAGAACAGACTTGAGTTACGTAAAGCAGAGCTTCCGAAAGAAGACTACGAGACCACCGCGAAGGAGTTCTACACTCAACGTCTTTCCAAATACGAAGAACCACTCGTCATCGAGATCACCGACTTAGTACAGATTGCTTCGACAGAGACAAAAGCTTGGACAGACGCTGCCGACTCTTCGCGTACTCTCCGACAGCTGAACGATTCACTGAAACAATACAAACTTGAACTTCAAGAGAAAGATCGAACGCAGGTGGTCTCGCAGGAATCCGGACAAGTGGCAGTTGATGACATTGCCGTACGGAAGCTAAAATCGGACGTCGAGGCCTACACCGACAAGGTCAAGGAGTACTACATGAACAATCAGACGCTCTGTAGCACAGCGCACAAGGCAACAGTTACAATGAATCTTGCCGTAAAAAGCGATCTCAACATACCCGGTGTCGGAAAATATATTCCCATCCCCGCACCCGTCACAATTACGACAGCTCAAGTCAAGGTCGCGGACTTGGCCTGTAGCTTGGAAGCCGCCGGAAAGGATGTCACAGTGGATGAAGCTTCCGGAGCGATTTTCCCCAGGCCCAAAAGCGTGACAGCTATAGTCACAGTAGACCAACAGCTGTCAAAGATCCAGTTATGTTCACCCCAGAAGCATTACACTGACGTCCAACGGATGAGGCGGCGTGATTTCAAGGTTGGCGACATAGGCTGGTTCCCCGTCTTGCGTCCTTCTTTAGCAGAGTCTCCGTCAGATATCCATACTCAGTACGGTTACATTTGCGCAAAGTCGTATCCACTGATCATAGTGGAAATGTTTCAAGACTGTATGTTGGGCCTGATCATCTCGACGGCAAACAGAACTGGCCTGAACAACAAGGATCGTTCTATCGTAAATCGCAGCGTCCCAATCATCACCTACATGTCTCCAAACCCCACATCGTCGGATTGGGGCCACAGCCTGTACCCAAGACAACGGCTTCGCGCTAACCGTTCTGGTCGTTACCAACCACCTAACAATGCTTACGTCGACTTGCTCAATGCAATCATGATACCTTATGATACAAGGTTTCGAAAGGAAGGAGAATTACTTGCAGGCGACACTCTTCCACTCCAGCAGATGAGACTTTCGGCAGTTCTTGGGACTCCGGGAATTAATACAAGCACGCGTGCAGAGTTTTGCAACTGGTTCAAGATGTGGGCAGACAAGGATCATTTATCATATACGCTCAAATCTATATACGATAAAGAAGCGGTGGAGCTCAAGCGGTTGCGAGACAAAGAGATGGCGGGATTGCATTCTAAGAGAGATGCTGCATGGAAGATCGAGGCCAAGATACGGTCGGAGGCGAAGGAACGTGAAGAGGCTATGAGGCGCGTTGAGTCTAAGAAACGCGAAGAAGCGAAGGAATACGAAGAAGCAAAGCAACGCGAAGATGCGAGAAAGCGGACAGTGCTCGCGCACGCCAAGGCCACCTGGGACCGCATGTTTGCTCCTGGGCGCGAAGATGCCAAGATCCAAATGGACAGAAATGTCAGGGCGTTAACTCGCGGGGCCTCTCGGGGACCGAATTGTGGTTTCTAAGTTTCCGGTCTCTTATCAAAAGTCGGGTGTCGCTCGATGACAGGTTTGGGAGAAGGTTCGACCCGCATCTTCTGGGTTGATGTTGACGTCGTTATCCAAGCTGCGACTTCGAACAATGTACATCCTGCACGTCGGTATCCATATTGCTTGTCTTGCATGGAAGAGAGCAGTATCGGTTGATGCAGGTGTATAGAAAGAGACAACGCCTTACATAGATGGAGCTGAGCCACCACGCTGTCTCAGCGGGGGGAGATGTGGACGAGAGAATCTTTTTCGTGTCTTGTCTCTGCAACGGAGTTTGTACCTTTTGGTACTCTTCGAATGTAGTTCGAAGATACGTAGAATCAGAAGCTCGAATTCTTTGCAATTGCTTTGCCCAACGCGCACATATGCAGTGACCCTCACTCCACCCATCACCACCCCAAACCCTCTTCGCATCACATCACGTCCCATCAAAACTCGATCCCCACCCCCAGTCCACCCCACCAATCTCCATCCGGCCATCGCACTACACCCCAGTCTCCGCTGACCACACCCAAGACCCTCCCGTCCCATCCCAGCCAATCACCATCGTCTCAGAAGTTGCCGGGTAAGCCCAGCACAAGGGTAGCGAGCGGGGAACACCCGACCTCCACCACCGCATTCAACATGCTGACCATCGCTTTTATGTTCTCAAAGGCATGCTGTAGCGAAGGAGGCTTTTCGGCGTAATCGTGATATATATCCAGCCAGTTAGGACATAGCTGCGTACTGACCGAGCCGTGGCGGCGGTATTTGACGAACGGGAGGAGAGGATTGTGTACACGGAGACCGAGACGGGCGGCTTGGGAGACGGGGTGCGAGATGGATGAGTGGGCGACCAAGAAGAGGGCGTTCGAGATGTCGTGTACCCCACCGTGCATGTGCATGTGGAGGAGAGGTGGTGAGCGATGGCGGACAGGGAAGTGTTTGAGTTGATAAGCACAGTATACCCTGGGGTTGTGGTGCAAGGTTGCGATTGATACAAGACTACACTACCTACCTCCACTCCACCAGTCATCCAATAGACACAGCTACTACAGCCAATCATGGCGACGACAACAGTGACCTCGCACAGCACAGACTCCGATCGCATAGACAAGGAGCCACATCTCGCACATACATCAACCAACATCTCGATCAGCCCAGAGCTCTTCGAAAAACTGTATCTCGCGCCAAAAACACCACATGCAAATGAGAACGTCGGAAAATATGCTAATGCGACGCCGTTGGGTTTCCTGGGGTAAGGAACTCTTTACGGAATGGACGGTATCGATACTAAAGACCGCAGATTCGTAATCTCAACCTTCACGTTCTCCATGGTACTAATGGGCTGGGGCGGTGCCGCCGGAATGCAAGCAGTCGTGTAGGTCCTCCGTCCCTCCCCTATTCCATCCTCCCGTCCCATCCCATCCTCCCATCGCCATCCCCATCTCCACCTCCACCCCAAACTAACCCTCCCCCCCTCCCCCTCACAGCGGCATATTCTTCTTCACAGGCCCCCTCCTCCTAACCCTCTCCACAATCTTCCTCTGGATCCAAGCCCAATTCTTCCCCATGATGGTCTGCGGCCTCTTCGCCGTCTTCTGGCTCTCCTTCGGCATGTTGCAACTACCCACGCTCAATCTCGCCGCCGCCTACTCCCCAACTGGCGATGCAGCAGCAGGGATGGTGAGCAAAGAGATGAATGCGGTGATTGCGTTGTATTTGCTGGTCTGGGGGTTCGCGCTAGCAACGTTTTGGCTGTTTACGATTAGGATTAATGTGGTTTTTGCGGGGATCTTCGGGTTTGTGACGGTCGGGGCTTGGGTGTTGAGTGGAGCGTACTGGGCGTTGAGTACGGGAAATTTTGATAAGGCGTTGAAGTTGCAGAAGGTGAGTTACACTGGCATTTTTTAGGGGTCATTACTGATACGTACAGGCTGGTGGAGCGCTCCTGTTCATAGTAGGCCTTCTGGGCTGGTACATGCTCTTCGTCATTATGGCTGCAGAGATGCGCTGGTCTGTATGTCCGCCTGTTGGAGATCTTAGCAAATACTGGGCGAAGACGGATGTGGAGATTGGTGCGAATGCAGGCGAGAAGAAAGATTGAGCATGGGATCGTGTCTTTTGAAAGCGACACTGATGTTATGTAGATGGTGCGGTAATACTTCGCATGTAATTGCTGATGTAAAACCTTTCCACAATGACGCAGCTCGACGAGCAAACGAACTCATGGCCCTACAGTCCCCGCGACGTTCTTTTCCTGCAACTCTTTCCTGTCGCGTCTCTGTACAGCAACGGTCTTACTGGTGTACTTTCTCTTATCAACAGACGGGATGAAGAAGGCAGCGACCACTCCTAGCAGCCCAAACGCCAAGGCCACTAGATACGACAAATGCGCACCCTCCAAGTATGCTTGCTTATTCCCTAAACTGGCTGCAGCTCGAATAGCAGGAGTTATACCTGGGATCGCTTGGTACCCGGCAGCTGTGTTTGCTCTCGCCGCGGTGATCAACCTAGTGACGATATCCGAGGAAAGATTGAAGCGGGCAAGATTAGCACGAACGCGCGCAGGTAAGGCGTCTCCGTACTTGTTGTTCGTGACGTTTCCAAAGATGGCGGTAGCGACTGCGCCGGCAAGCAGGCGAGAGGTTCCTGCAAGACCGGCTGCCGTGCCTATATCTTCCTGATATACGATTCCGAAGCCTACCAAGACCATGCCGTTCAAGAGGTTGACAGAGGTACAGGTTGAGATGATGACTGTAAGGA
Source organism: Alternaria metachromatica (assembly GCF_023757995.1). NCBI lineage: Eukaryota > Fungi > Ascomycota > Dothideomycetes > Pleosporales > Pleosporaceae > Alternaria > Alternaria metachromatica. The sequence goes on from NW_026055543.1 coordinate 108,290, forward strand.
TGATTGACTTGACGGGATTGTCCATCGTAGATGTGGACATGGCGCCGACGCAGGCTGTCTGTAACGCGACGGCGAACATTATGACCCAACGTTGGTGTCCGATGACCTTGCTGAAAGCCACAATGATACCACCGATAATGGTTCCGAGAGGAAGGACTTCGGCGTACAAGCCTTTGGATATCTCGTCGGTGGCGTAGATGAGTTGGGATAGGCGCGGCCACAGAGTTGCGTTCGAGTAGTATTGCATCCTGTTCTTCGTTAGCATGGGTCACATTTTTGATTGGAAAACTTACCCGCCGATGGCCATGACTAGCATCGGCACAGTAAAGTGGCGTAACGCTCTGAAAAGACGCGGCGGGAACAATGGTGCCGTCAAGTTATAGTAGGCCTCGTAAAATCCCAGACCGATCAAGGTCACCAGTCCGATGATGATAGGTGCGAGCACGGTCGCAGAAACCCAGGGAGCTTGGGACCCACCCCAGCTGACACCGACGATGAATAGTGTACAGCCAGCCAAGAACAGGAATAGTCCCAACCAGTCAAATTCTCGTAGAAGCTGTCCAGCAGTCTTTCCATGTTTAGCCTTCTTGTCTTTCCAGGATGGCGGGTGGTAGAAGAAGAATAGTAGTGCAAGGTTGATGGCCTGGAAGCCGATCATGACATAGTAGCAGATACGCCAGTTGCCCGTTTGCTTGATGATGACCCAACTGACCAACGGCATGATCTGCGCTATGATCGAAGCAGCGTCAAATAGCCCAATAGTAACATGACGATATTTGCTCGGCACGATCTCTTGGACAGCACCAAATGCCATCTCCAGGAATCCGGAACCGCAGCCAAACAAGGCACCACCGGCGATCATCTGGTTGATGCTTTGTCCCGTCGCTGAAACGATACTGCCGATGATGAGAATGATAGCTCCAGCGATGAAGAACCATCGCCTGCCGAATATGTCTGAAAGTCGTCCACCAACAGTAACAAACATCGCGCCACCAAGGTTCCACGAGATCGTAATCCATGTGTATCTCGGGTCTGGGCCAAGCTCGGCGTTGATGTACGTGAGAATCGCTGGTGGAATGAGGAGGGTGAATAGGTAGGCGTTGTAGCACATGGCCATAGACACAGCAGCCATCAACGTGCGGACTGACTATAGTTAGATATGAAGGAGCTAGTGCAGATGTTTGGCATTACGCACAAGTCATGCCAACATCTTCACCGGTGGTTTGTAGATGGCGGACGATCTCTTCATTGGCGTCATTGCTGGAGATGTAGTTGTCGTGATCCGATGTATTCGTGCTATGCTCGAGCGCTTCGATGTGTGCCACCGAGGGCTCGCGGTCTCCTTTCGTAGACATAGCGTAGCAAGCGACAATGGAGAAAGCGTACTACGATGTACTGAAAATATCCGAATCAAGAGCTGGAGGATCAGCACTGTCATAAATACCGTCCCGCTGTTCCCTAGTGTGATCCGTCAGCTACCCCAGAGTCCACCCCAAACATCCCCACCCATGCATGGAGATAGCGACATGGCACTTATGCACATGCAACCGACTCAAAATTATAGTACACTTGGGGGCGTTGTACCGATATGAGCATAAGCACTGTCATTGCCGATTTGGGTAAAGAACTGCATGTCGTATGGCGTCAGTGAGGGAACATGATTGGTCACGGCTCCTTCAGTCGGAAAAACATAGCCAATGCCGACTTAGTATACCCGGTGTTGGCTATCGTTGTCCTGTGTGCGCAACAGTCAGCAGAGGATTACGCACTGGAGATCGCATTGCTGTAGGAGTTTTAGTGTCCCTCATAGCGCATGGTGTGCCATCCACCTAATGCATCTCTTCCAATCTCTGTTCTCGTACTCGAACACCCTTGAGAGAGGACATGTGATCGCATTCGCTCGTTCTCGTACCATGAGACGTGGTATCGTTTAATACGCTGCGTACTTGGATTACGATGGTAGAGGTAAGCGAGGGAAAAGATCAATTTTTGTCATAGCCGGATATCGCGAGTATGTTGTAACGCCTTCAAATGCTGTATCCACAAACGCCACCCAAGAAAAGGAACCGAAATCTCATAGAGCCTCGAGTTCGAAGTCGTCCAGCTTGTCGCGGTACTTCATGATGTTGCGCTTAATCTTGGAGGAGTCGACCCATGTGACAAAGTCTTCCATATTCCTCGAGACCAAATACGCTGGGTCTGTGATAACGTCGGTTCCAACTCTTACATGCTGTGTGTCTGTTAGTTCCTGATTGTGTCTAAAGAGGCCATGTCTATAAAGATCATGTTCGACGTCCAGTGTGCTTACCCCTTGTTCGACAAGTGTGACAGCAGATTGTACGTGATCTGCCATACGTAGCCGGGTCATGACAACTGGCAACCTCCTCCGTGCGAATGCGCTCACTGTAAGCTTGTGCTCGACGTCGGATAGTTTTCCACGGCCGCCGCCACCGGTTCCCAACAAGCCCATGGAGAACAGCTTCTCCAGTATCAGATCCTCTTGCTTGGCGCGGAAGGGGTCTGACGGATCGAGATTGGCGATTCTGTGTGCGAGTTGTCGCAATGAGCCTGCGAGCTGATTGTATTTGCGGTAGTCGTCGCGTCCTTGGATTGCGTAGCGGCGCATGACAGCGGCTTCTCGGTGGTCATTGTCGCTTTTGTAGGTGTTGAAGTCGACCTGCAAAAGATGTCAGTATATTTGATTCGCTTTTGATCGCTTCATGTGCTGGAGATAGCATTGTTGGACATGGCGAGGATGGCAGTTGTTCGCGCGGCGGCCCACACGGTGATGCGCACCGATAGCGGGAAAGATCAGGTGATGCATACCTTCTTCAAGAGCTTCTGCTCATGATGCTTGAGTTTGCGCACCATGTTGACGATGCTGATATGGGATTGTGGTGGGTCGTGGGTCGTGAGTGCTTGCGATGGCTTCGCGACGACGATGAAGATCCAAAGAATTATTTGGCAGGGGTGCAGCGGGCGCTAGCGGTAGCGTGACTGCCCCTCCAATGACGCGTGGGGTGCATCCAAATTACTTTTCACTGTTCGAGTCAAACATCCTACAATCATAACTCTAACCACATCTACGAATATGCCGACAGTTCACTTGCTCGACTATGTCGCCGGCAACGTCCGCTCCCTCGTCAATGCCATCGAGAAGGTTGGCTACACCGTCGAATGGGTCAAGACGCCCGCGGACGTGCCCTCTGCCGAGGTACCACCGCCCTCTCATCAAGACGCGCGCAACAATTGACAAGTGCTGATGCAGCATCGCCCCTAGAAACTCATCATTCCTGGCGTCGGCCACTTCGGCCACTGCATGTCCCAGCTAGAGAAAGCCGGCTACGTCGAACCCATCCGCGAACACATCAGGGCGGGAAAACCTTTCATGGGAATATGCGTCGGTGTGCAGGCATTGTTTGAAGGATCAGAAGAGAGTCCTGAGGTTAAAGGTCTGGGAGTCATCCCTATGCGACTACGGAAGTTTCAGGATGCAGACAAGAGCGTGCCGCACATCGGATGGAACAGCGCGAACACATCGCGCACCGGAGAAGTCACGGATGACTCATTGTACGGCCTGCGACCAACGTCGAAATACTACTACGTCCACTCCTACGCCGCGATATATGAGGAGGGTCTGTTGGAGAAGGATGGCTGGGCAGTCGCTACAGCACGGTACGGCGACGAGGAGTTCATCGGCGCAGTCGCAAAGGGAAACATCTTCGCCACACAGTTCCACCCTGAGAAGAGCGGCGCAGCAGGTCTACGCGTTCTGAAGGCTTGGTTGGATGGCAATATGTCACAGAAGCTACCGGAGACGCCATCAGCTGCCGAAACAAAAGAAGGCCTAACAAGACGCGTCATCGCCTGCCTCGACGTCCGAACCAACGACCAAGGCGACCTTGTAGTAACAAAAGGCGACCAATACGATGTCCGCGAAAAGGAAGGAGCTGGCGGCGGCGTGCGAAACCTGGGCAAGCCCGTCGAAATGGCAAAGAAATACTACGAACAAGGCGCTGACGAAGTCACCTTCCTGAACATAACATCCTTCCGCAACTGCCCCGTAGCCGACACACCCATGCTCGAGATCCTGCGCCGAACCAGCGAAACGGTTTTCGTGCCTCTGACAATCGGCGGAGGCATACGCGACACGGTAGATACAGACGGAAGCAAGATCTCGGCTCTTGATATTGCGACTATGTACTTCAAGTCCGGTGCAGACAAAGTAAGCATAGGCTCCGATGCCGTTACTGCAGCGGAAGAATACTACGCGCGAGGCAGCAAGCTATCCGGCACCACGGCCATAGAAACCATCTCATCCGCCTACGGCAGACAAGCCGTCGTCATCAGCGTAGACCCCAAGCGCGTATACGTCTCTTCACCCGACGCAACTCCTCACCACACTATCAAGCCCACAACTCCAGGTCCCAACGGCGAGGAATACTGCTGGTACCAATGCACCATCAAGGGCGGACGCGAGGGCCGCGACTTCGACGTCCGCCAACTCGTCACCGCAGTCGAAGCCATGGGCGCAGGAGAGATCCTGTTAAACTGCATCGACAAAGACGGAAGCAACAGTGGATTCGACACAGAGCTTATCAACGATGTGAAGGATGCGATCAAGATCCCTGTTATCGCGAGTAGTGGCGCAGGACACCCTGGTCATTTCGAAGAGGTGTTTGCGAAGACGAAGACGGATGCTGCGTTGGGTGCTGGAATGGTGAGTTTCTATTCTTACTTTCATTCCGAACATGGATATAGTGACTAACATGTTGCAGTTCCACAGAGGCGAATACACAGTCAAACAAGTTAAAGACCACCTGCAAGAAAAGGGACAGATCGTGCGGCCCTTCGAAAACGATATATAAACATATGTTTGGACTCCCAATGGAAAATCCCTGACTATGCCCTCTCTAGTATTTCGTAAACATGTATATATACAGAAGTAGAGTGTTATCTCCGCCAGGCATCGATCGTGAAACGAGTAGACCCGCGTCAGCAAGTTGAGCCGCATCGTAGTGCAGCACTCCAGTACCATCGATGCCGTAAAACATGACCACCATTGTTCGTCAGATTCTGGATGCGTTGTCCTCATATCGCGAAATGCGCCGTACCGTGCCATGTATCGACCTGCAAATGGTATTCATACAGATATTGCTGCAAATGGCTCAAACGAAGATGCTGCTTTTGGATGAGTGTCGTTTTATATGATTCCGAGTCTTTGTTTCACTTTCTCCTCTTCATAACCTTGGTGCACATATCCACCAATCCGGTCTTGGCTTCGCTTTCGGGGAAGAAGGAGATAGCCTCGATGGCTTTGTCGACGTAGTCTTGTGCCAGAGCGCGGGTTTGCTCCAGACCCGAACTTTGAGAAACGATTTCGCGAGCCTGTTGTCAAACAATTAGCACTACTCCACTCTTCTCAACTCCCCCGCACAATGCGGGCGATATTTCAAGACTCACCCTCTGAACATCCCCCTCCTCAGAAAACTTCCTCCCAACCAATTTCCCCAAACTACTCTCCTCCTTCCACGCAAACAACAACGGCGCAGTCGCAAGTCCCAATTCCAAATCCGCACCCGCCGGCTTCCCGAGCTCCGCCTCGCTAACCGTGTAATCCAGCATATCGTCTACAAGCTGGAACGCCAGACCGAGATTCTTCCCATACAGATACGCCGCCTCCACGACCTCAGGACTCGAGCCACCCAGGATAGCGGCGGCGCGACAGCTCTTCGAGATGAGGGACGCGGATTTGAGGTATGTTTTTTGGAGGTAGTATGCTACTGTGTCTTCTGTCCAACTGGGGTTCTTCTCGTCCCTGGCGGTGTTTTTGAGCTGCATGAACTCGCCCTCGACGAGGTTTGCGATGACGGTGGCGAGGAGTTCGGTGACTTCTGGGTCGCGGAGACGGGCGAGTGCGACGGAGGCACGGCCAAGCAGGAAATCGCCCGCCAGCACGGCCATTTTATTGCCGAATTCAATGTTCGCGCTGGGTGCGGCGCGGCGGGAGACGGAGTGGTCGATTACATCGTCGTGGAGTAGACTAGCCGTGTGAATCAATTCTGTAATTTCCGCGAGCCGGCGTTGGGAAGGGAGGATATCGCTGTCTTCAGCCGTATACGCAGAGTCATGTCGTATACTGCTAATAGGACTTTGATCCGGGTTCTCATCTGCCAGGATCCTTGGATTCGTAATCGAGATATCCGCGCTCTGGCTCCCGATTCCGAGGTCTCGTCGCGAACTCCGCGGTGTGAGGGCTGTGGCTCGGCTCATAAGCAGGACGAGCATGGGGCGCACGTATTTTCCTTCGCTCTGCGTGTAGTACTTTGCGACGGTGTCGAGGGTGGGGTGCCCGGATCCGAGGAGGGATCGTATGTTTCCGGTGAGGAACTTCATCTCGCGGGCGACGGTTTGGAAGGGGTCCATCTTGATGGGCGCATCGGGTGGCGGCGACGACATGACGTTTTGGGCTACGTGGGCGGCGGCGGCCCAGGACGACTGGTTTCGCCGCCGCGAGGGGTGGTGGAGGCTTGGTGTCGCATTTTTCTGCGTGTGTATTGAGCGGGCGAGGGCGGCGTTACGGTAGGGACATGTTGACATGTGCGATAGTGACGAAGTTTGCTGTCGCGCGATGGACGTCGCGAGCCGGGGTGTGCGGCTCGTCATGGGGGGTTGGGCCGTGAAACTTTGTCTGAAACGGGCAGAGACGGTGCAATTGAGGGGTTGGAGCAGCGTCTCGGAGCACACAGAGTGGGTGGTGGTGGTGAAGTGGGCTAGTGATATGTTCGCCCGCAGCTATCGGCTAGATTTGTCGAAGTCAAAATATCCATGACGTTCCGAACGCTAGCTCCCCTCGGTCGCCGCACATCCCTGTCGCGTCGTTGATGCCGCGTGCCTGTGACGCTGTTTCTTACCGTCTACACTACACACTCCACACAGCCATGGTCCTGCTGACTATGACTCCCGGTATCGTCCGGGCAGTCGCAAAAGCCAAAGACGTATCCGCCGACGATTACGAGAAACTCCAGCATGCCGACGAGCCCTCGCTTGCGGAGCCCAAAGTCGGGAATCCCATCTCCCACAGCCAGTTGATCGACCTGTCAAAGCTGCTGAAGAAGCATGTCGACGAAAACACCAAAGACGCCCCAGAGACCACAGAAGACACTATAGAACCCACACCAACGACCCTCGCCGCCCTCCTGCACAACACAACAATATACATCCCACCGCCTCCCCCCAAACCCACGCAAACCCCCGAATACCACGCCCTAATGAGACGTCTCCGCGCCGAGCAAGAAGCTCTCTCTTACGAACGCATGCTACACCCACCACCAACACGCGAATCCTTCTCGCAGCGCTTTCCCCGCGCCCCAGAACCCTTTTCGATAGGAGCAACACAAACCACCAGCGAGGAAGACGAGTTATCTTACGAAGAAGTGCATCGCCAGATCATCCTCATCATAAACATCTTGGTCTCGGTTGTGTGTGTGGCAGTATTCATATGGGTAGCAGCGCGACACTGGAGTGTAGGAAGTAGATTAGGACTGAGCATGGGAGGATCGTTGGGTATTGCCGTGGCCGAGGTAGCTGTATACAGCGGCTACGTGAGAAAGGTGCAGGAAGCGAAACGCTTAGAAAAGAAGAAACCGGAGATCAAGGAGATTGTCAAGACATGGGTGTTGGGCGAGGACGAGGGCAAGGAGGGTGACACGACAGGGTGGAAAGAGAAAGACGTAGATGGAGTCAGGTTCAGAAAGGGCAAGCATCGTTGAAGATACGGTTCAGATTACGCCAGTTCATGCTTGGAAGAATACCCATCATTACTGCTCCCAAACAACGCCTGCAATGCAGTTGAAGTCCCCCCACGCCAACGCACAAATCACAAGCTAGAAATAAGTCCCAAGGTTTACTTCTTGTCCTTCCTTCGTCCGGCTACACCCCCAGCAAATCGTCCCAGGTTGCTCAGACTGGACCTTGGCTTATGGCCCTGCACTGGACCCGGTGGCGCAGGCTGGGGAGGTGGTCGCATCGCGTTCGCCGGGCTGCCAGGCCTCAACCCAGCAACGCTCTTGGGAGGTGCACTTGGCGTAGGTGCCCTGGGTCCCATCTTCTCCTGCATCTCTTCTTCTTCACCCATGCTCGCCATTCGCTGAGTGCGTCTCGCCTTCTCCTGCGTCTGCTTGAACCTGTCGAGCAGCTCTGACCACTTGACGGTTCCACCAGCCTCGGGGCCACCCAAACCGTCCCTTGGCTTCAAGCGGCCAGGACGTTCGAACGTCGATACATTGGATCCTGCAGAGGATGGAATGCCGCTGCTAGCACTGCTGTTCGAGCCAACTTCTGAGCTTTTTTGCCGCAAGTGGTTTAGGGTAGGGGAGGAAGAGGAAGGGTGCACATACGTCGAGCTGCTGCGTTGCGGCGCAATGTGCAGGTAGCCAATGGCCGAGACGCTGTTTAGACGGTTCTTGAGCGCTGCAAACGCTGACGATTGAGGTAGCAGCATGAGCAGGCCGTACATGCATTTGTAAAGGTGTGGGTACCGCTCTGGCTCGAGGAGCTGCATGCGCAGGTCTGACCATCACAGTTAGCCAGGTAGTAAGATAGAGAAGGAAGGAGACTTACAGGTGAAGACGGGAGATTCGAGTAGCTGGACTAGCTTGTCGATCTGGATGAGCATGTTCACCGTCATCTCAAGGTCCGCACTACCATAGTCAGCAGTGCCCATTGTATATCCCATTGAGGAACCTACAAGACTTGAAGCAAATGGTATGCTTGCTCATACGCTTGGGCAAGAAGACACAGCGAGAATGTAGCGACAGCGTTGTTGCACCATGCCTTGAACAAGATAACAAAGAACGATTGGCCATCCTTGTTGTCGAGATTTCTCAGACGTCTTCTTAGATCGGCGAGCTCTGGTGCGGTAATGAGGTTGTTGTTGAGGTTTTGGACCATGATACTGGCAAACTCGACATCCTCGTCCTTCGCAAGGCAATCAGCCATGGTGCGGTATATGCGCTCAGCGCTTAGTGTTATGCAGAGCTGTCTGATGATGAGGTTTCCACGAGTTTCAAGGAGTCGGCGGTCTGTACAGAACAGCTTCAGGAGATTAACCATGAATGAAGTGAAGTAGGTATCATCGCTGTGCAGGGAGATCTGTGAGAGAAGCAGCAAGTCGCGCGTAACGACTGCATCTGAAGGGTCCGAAAGCGTCTTTAGCAATGCAGGGAATGTGCCGTCGTCCACTGTCAGTATCTAGAAGCTGTTAGTAATTGTCTTGCTGTCTTTGACTCGACACCTACTCTGCCAGGTGCCATTCTATGGAGCATTATCAGCCATGCTATGGCCGCAACGCGAGTGGCTTCGTGTTCATTCAAGAACTGCAGTGTCAAAGCGCTGACAGCCGCTTGGTAGTCCAGCTCCGGTATTGGACGCGGGGATGGGCCTCGCTCCTCTGCTGGTGTGGGCGATCGTGTACCCTTGCCATCTGGCGATTCAGCCTTGTTTGCCTGATCGCGGATGACTGCCTTGAGCAATCGGCCAGATAGATTAGAATCGCGCCGCTGCGTGCCGGTGAGCTCTTTACCTAGCTCAGATAGGGAAGGCGGTAGCTGAATCTGTCCACCTGCAGCACCATCGCGGGGGCGGTTATCGTCAGATAATGACAGTATGTAGTCCATCAACGAGGCGTTGACCTTGACTGCAGCTTTGCGAACAGTATCGACGTCGTGCGACATTCGTGGCAGCACGTGCGACAAGAGACTGGGCACAAACGGCATGATGTCCTCTGGGCAAATGTCGAAAAAGTTGTCTATCCAGCGGAGTGCCGTGAGCAGTATTTCGGTTTGCTCTTCTTCTGTACCTGCACAAATTAGCTCTGGCCTCTCCTCCAAATCCATCCCGAAACCTACCTGATGGGGGCACCAGGAAGTCGACTAGGATCTCAAGAATCTTGGGATGGTCAACGTGCACATCCTGACCGGGTATCCAGTTTCCGTCGCCGTTGACAGACTTTCCACTGTCGCCAGAGATGGAGCCGCTCTCTCCGCTTGCCTCGCCCTTGTCGTTGATCGAATCGTCCAGCTCGAGAGGGGTGCTGTCTGTCGCTTCGCTACCACTATGGATGCTACCCGTAGAGTTCCTGCGGTCATCCTTGCTGTTGCTCCTCTTGCTCTCTGCTATGCCCTTCTTGATCCGCGCGATCTTCTTGATCTCACTCAAGAACCTGTCCAATGCCGCCTGCGTCATGGTGTATACATCTTGGTTGGTATCGCTCAGGAATCTGAAGAGGCCGCCGAGAAAACGCGGGAGGTGGGCGATGAGCTCGAGGTCGGGTATGGAGTCGAGCAGCGTGATCCATGCTACCAGGAAGGAACGTGTGAACGGATTAAGGACATAGATGCGTTCTTCGAGGAGGGGCAGGAAGCGTTCGAGGTTGAAAGCGAATGGGTGGGGCTCGTCTTCGGGGTCTTCTTGGTCGGGCGTGTCGTGTAGGACAGATACGTAGCTGGCAGCCGACTCGGAGACGATGTCCTTGATCAGGCGATCGAGCAGCTCTGCGCCGTTCTTGACTGAGAGCTCTGAATCTGCGGCCATCTGGACGGTCCGGGCCGTGTTAGCCTTGTCTCACGAGGTGTAGGAGGCATTATGGGTCGTCTCACCTTGCACAGGGCATCGAAGACCTGGTTAAAGTATACGAGTATCTCGCCCTTGGCGACCTTTGCGATGTTGTACATGCTCTCGCACGCGTAGTACCTAACGCGGGCATCTTGGTCGCTGAAGCACGCGAGGACCGGGGGGACGATTTCTTCGAGATAGCGGGCGACTTCCTGGGGACATGTCAGTAGGGATATCAAGCTGTGTATCAGATATGTCTACGAACCGGGCCCAGGGCTATCGAAGCCGCAGCCAGCCCTATCAGGCCGCCGTTGCGGGCGTGGGGTTGGTGGACGGCATAGGCGTACTCCTGGCACAGCTGGCGCACGATGCGGGCTATCCTGTCGTGGTCCTGGGCGGCGAGGGCGTCGCGGATGAGGCCTTCGAGCTCGAGCGCGCCGCTCTTGCGCTTGTCGTAGAGCTTGTCGTTGAGGGCTTTAGTGATATTGACGTCCATGGTGAGGTCGCGGGCAGGACAAGTCTACATGGTGCAGCGGCTAGCCTATCGCATCTTGGAGTAACAGCGTGCGGGGTATCGGGAGCGTCGTGAAGCCGGGCGAGGAGGAACGTGCAGCCCTTCACGGTGTAAACCACGATGCTCGAGCCGACGGGGTCACGACAGGGATCTGCGCTTTTAACGGAAGGCACACACGTCATCGTGCCTTCCTACACAACCGCCCATCCTTGTCGCTAGCACCCGCCGATAAACGAGACATTTCCAAAAGCAACCCCGAGCAGATGCCCAAGGCATGTCTCGCCGACTGCCCTCTGCCCATTCTCACGACCCTCAGTGTCATGGCGATTGGCAGCTCCCCTTTCCGCTAGGCGCTTAGTCTTCCAAGTCACTCGCTCGCTCTGACCAACACCCTTCGTCGTCGTCGCCGCCTCACATCACCCTTGGGTTCACCTGCCCCTGTCAGGTGCGACCAGCGTCGACATGGAAAAGTTCAAGAATAAATTCCTGAACCCCCACCGTCGCTCGCGGCGAGAGGATGACATGGAGAAACTGAGGGAGCCCAAGGTCTCGCCCATCGCGACAGGCGGGTTCAAGCACTGGGCCGTGGCTTTGTAAGTCTTGTTCGTCTCCCGAGTGACAAGTACTTACATCAGCAGCATAGTCTGCAACTTCAATGTTGATATCGGGTAGGTTATCCGAATGCCATGTCTTCGGAGAGTGATGTATTGAGTTTGTAGCCCAGAAATCGAGATTCTATACCCTCCAGATGTGCCCTTTACGACGGCCGACTTGAGTGCTATATGCTTCAACAGGTACATCCGTCCGCCAGTTCCGGGTGGTATCATCTAAGTCGCATCTAGTTTCCCTGAACAACAGAACACAGAGACAGCCGAAGACCTCTGTTACGACTTCGCCATCACCAACAACTCGCCCGACATCAAACTGACTTCGCCAAATGCCCCTCATGGCAGCCCAGACACCCTCTACGGCTCGTGTATCTTCCGCCAAGAGTTTGACGATACGATGAAGAGGAGTTTCAATCAAAGAACACTGGTCATGATTTCCCACCACAATTTCACTTCCTTCCATCATCGCATCTTACAGAAGATGACAGAGTCCGGACCCCTCAGCGACCCCACGACTCTAGAAGCTGCGTTCTCACAGATGAACACATGGGCGCCCCCAGCACTCGGACGCCACGATCTCCCCTTCATGGGCAGCATGTTGACCCTGGACATCGCACCACATCGCGCCTTCCCACTTCAAGGACTTCCAGGACCCACGCCACTAATCTCTGACATACCCAACTCCATCTACGCTTACGAGCCTGTCGGCTCCTGGGACAACATCATGCACTACATGCCCTGCATCACAGACCTCTACGTCTTGTATGAGAAGCTCATCCTCTGCGAAAGCGTCATCGTCATCGCGAAGTCACCCCAATTGGCTAGCGAAGCCGTCTCCTCCCTCGTCGACCTCATCTGCCCCGTCCCCTATGCCGGCGTAGTAAAGCCCTACATGACCATGCAAGCAAACTTCAAAAGCATCGGCATCGACGGCGGCACCCCAACCTCCTTCATCATCGGCGTCACAAACCCCTTCTTACTCAAACGCATCGTCGCAGCCGCAGAAGCCAGCCACAAAGCGCGGCCACACATTTTATACCTACAAAACTTCGACGGTCCCGTCCCAACCCGCCGCCATCACTCCCTCCACCACAAATCCAGTCGTAACGCCCTCCTCGACCTCCCCGGCGGTGGCATCGAAGTCCACACGCCCTCCAAACGCTTCCTAAAATCAGACCCTGCAGTCGTATCGCAAATCGAATCCCTCCTCAAACTCGGCGACCAAACCCGCGAGCTAGGCCCTATAATTCGGCGTCACTTCGCGGATCTCACCGCCCAGTTTATCTCGCCCATCAACCGCTACCTTGCTACTTCAAACGTCGTTACGCCCGGTGGCGCAAACCGGTACGCCAGTTTCCACGTCCCGGACCTTATGAGCAGTGTGAGCAAGTACGGGACGAGTGTCAAGTTTCGCGGGTCGAACCCGCTGCAGAGACATAGGGCAAGGGATGGGTTGTATGAGAGTTTTTGTAAGAGTGCGAGTTTTTATACTTGGTTGGAGATGAAGATTAGTTTGGAGAATGAGGCTAGTGCGGGGATGCTTAATGGGCCTGTTGCTTCGTCTGCTGGTGGGGGGTGAGATGGCGATGAATGGGATGAGTGGCGGTGTGTTACGGGTAGTCGGTTGGAGGTGGAGGGTGTAATTTGCAAGATACCACGAGTTATAGAGACTACAGAATATCTGGATAATATGAACGCATATTGAAAAGATGCCGAGCACATGAGATCTCCGCCCCTCTTGAGCTATACACAATACTTTGTTTCGTCGCTCCGATCCCGAAAAACATGACATCAAAGGGCCCGGTCAAAGCGTCGTTTCTGCTGGCCTATTTAACCAGCGCATGAAGTTGGAGGATGTTCGCGAAAGGTATGTTATTGCAATATCTACAAGCAAGAAAGGAGTAGCGCACCATATATTTACATGCTATCTCCCCCAAAAAGCTGGGAAGCAGCGATAACCCAATATGTACGAGAAAGAAGCCATAAACCCAAAGTAGTATCAAAGGAGTGTAAGAATCGAACGCGAAAAGCGGAGAAGACCGGTCCACTACCAGCAAAAACCTCGCAAATAGAATCCCATCAACGTCCAGCCTAGTCCAGCCTAAACGACGAAGTCCCCTCAACAAGCGGAGGCCAACGCTTCTTAAGCCCAGAATCATCCTGAGGCCAAACATCCGTCGTCCCAGCCTTATACGCAGCCCAATTAGCGCAATTCTGCTTCCACTCAGAGCCCGCAGCCGGGAGGTTGATTTCGGATTTGCGCTCGAGGAATTGGATGCCGAGGCCCATGCCGACGTGGAAGGCGATGTGGCAGTGCATGAGCCACTGGGGAGGAGGAGTTAGTGTTTGTTATTTCAGTGGCGATATTGGGGGATGGTTGGGATGGTTGGGATGGTTGGGATAAGAGTGTTTACTTACAGCACCGGGGTTATCAGTCGGGTACGCGAGAACGAGCCACCCACTCCCTCTGAGCTGAACAACGTCGCGACGCGGTGGGTTGGTGAAGCGCAGCGAGCTGAAGTGCGTTGCCATGCTGAATTGGCCGTCACCGCCGCCGAGGACATAGCTGTCATGGCCGTGAAGATGGATAGGGTGGGCGATGGGTGGTGCGCCTACAGCTTGCTGGATGACCCAGTAAGTCCAAGTGGATGCTGAGGTCGATGGTACCTGCACAACGTTGTATGACTGCGGGATGCTGTTGTTGTTCTCTGCGACATATTGGACGGTCGGCTTTCCGGGGTCGATGATGATGGAAGTGCCGTTGATGGTCCAGAGGACTGTGTTGCCGTTTGCTGCTACTGGGCCGAAAGCGACGGGGAGGTTCTTGGCTTGGGCGGCGAATGTGGTGCTGGGCACGTTCTTTGCGACTTTTGGGGTGGTGATCGGATCAGCACAGATCGTGAAGGGGTTGGCTGGGGCAGTTGTGGTGGGATCGGCCACTGTCTGGCCTTGGTACGTGAAGATGGCGCGTCCTGGGAGAATGGAGCGTGACTGGCAAAGGCCGTTAGCGTCGGCACGGAACCAGTAGTTTCCAGCTGTCTGGTTGGCAGTGATGATCACGTCGTAGCGTTGGCCGATACCAAGTTGAAGGTGGGTGGTGTTGTATGGGACGACGGGAACGAAGTCGTTTGCGATGACTTGGAACGGATGGCCGTCGAGGTTAACAGTCATGCTGGTATCGACTGCGGTGTTCACAAGTCGCAGACGATAGCGCTTACCCGCTTGCATCGTCACTCGATTGTAAGCACCACCTCCGGCTGCGTTCTTAGAAGTGCCGTTGATCAGGATGTTGTCAGGTACCGGGGGACCCAATCCAGCTTGCCCATTCTGGAATGCTATGGAGGCTGCTTGAAACGCGGTCTTGTAAAACCAGTCTGTGATTGGCATAACTCCAAGGTCCTCGTCATAGTTCGCGGTAGCAGGACCGTTGACAATGAACGTTCCGACAACTCCATCTCCGTACTGATGCGAGAAATGCGAGTGGTACCATGTCGTACCGTATTCAGTTGCTTGGAACTCGTATGTCTTGAGGTCACCTGGTGCTACCGCACATTCGGTAACCCCGTTGACACCATCCTGGATGTTCTTGTTGAGCATGCGGAAGCCGTGCCAATGGATGGAAGTGCCATTGGATTGAAGCATGTTGCGAACAGTGATTCTGATAGTATCACCCCAGTTGGCAACGATGGTGGGGCCTGGAGTCCTTCCGTTGATCAACATGCAAACCCTTGAGCCAGCACCGTCAGGGTTGCAAGTCGTATTCTCGATGCGTAGATTGTAGGAGCGAACCACACCGGTATTAGGCCATGAGGTGTACATGTCCGTAGAAGAGTTGAATCCACTGGTCCAGCAATTCCTCGTAGTGGGACCATTGACACACGCCGATGACTGACGTTCCTCGAGGCCATCTCGTTTTGGCGTAAAAGGCGCGAGCTCAGTGGTCTCAGACGGAATCGCTATCGCGGTAGTTACTGGAACGAGAAGGCCCAAGAGAGCCGTCCCGAGGATGGCAAAAGACTTCATCTCAGCTTAATACGATGGAAGTAACGAGTGTTGAGTGATAAAGATCGACAGAAAAGAAGACAACAGTGCGAAGCGAGGACGCTGCCGAAGATGCTGCTGTAGAGCAATGGAGCAGAGCGTTTGAAGTCTTATATCTGATTTCATGACAGATGGTTTTCATGCTTCAGCACAGATGATCAATAGTCCTTCTGCTCACTCGACTGCGTCCGCAAACGCCCTGGCGGAATACGGGCCCACCCTTTCTCCATGTCCACGAATGAAGACAATGATAGTATGACTTTGAGCTGCGAAGCACGGAAATTTGACATTCGGATGTCGTATTGTTTGGAACGCCTCGCTCGAATGTGAATGTGGGCAAACGGTGATGGAGATGGATGACCTCGTAGTCATACACGAACACAGTCAGCATGGGTATTGATCGCTCACTCCTGACTAGAGCACACCGTATTTGCATCAGGCGGCGGGAAGGATGCGGCAACCCAGTGCTCTAACTGTCGACTGGACAGCAGAGGATTTCGAGGAGCTACGCTTAGATCACGCGTCGTGGCTTGCGCAAAGTCCGCAGCCAATCCGCTCCCCTTGTCTGTACTTTGTAGCTTACTCAGCCGTGAGCCACCATCGCATTGTAGTAGGAACTTTGCAAAGGGCTGAAGTGGCGCGAAACTAACGACTTGTGAACGCTCATGCTAGGAAGCCTGTCGTCCAAATCGTATGTACGACTAGGTTTCCAAATGTTAGTGTTGCTCAGACAGGTAGCAGCTTCTGGCGCCACGAACAGTTCAATGTGCATACAATCAAGTCTGTGTGTTGTGGTAAATTGATCGGTATCAGAATGACTGCGTTCGCGAGCGGACTAAAGCGGTCGACCCTCGGGGATGCGACCGGAACGTAAGGAGAAGACTGCATCGTCACGAGGAGATACCGATGGTCTGTTTACTATCATCTGATACTATTGAGGTAGGTTTTGATGTGTGAGCTTGCTTATCTCCGATGTCTTCCTCGCTCGCATGGCTTATTCGGAGATAGACCGTGAGTAGGCGCGCCACAACTGATGCATCTGAACACCCGCGGATAAGCCTCCTCTTCCATGGACATACCAAGGGCCTGGAGTGGTGTTTTCGGATATCTTGTCGCGTGATAGACAGTCTGGATGCCGCCAGGAAGCGAAGTCCGGCAGCGGGCAATCCACCGGACATTATGCGCGCTCCGATCAGCACGCTGTCTCCTGACAAGGTAAGAACCTAAACATTTACATCTTCTCTTGTTTTCGTAAAGCATACTAGCCGTAATGTAGTTGTACTGGGGAATTCGGGTCCGACGTTATTAATGTTGCACACGGAGCGAACCAGAAAGGGCTTCAAAGCTAAGTGCCACGTGCGCAGTCATGCACGTTCTCACACTGGTTTTGATGTTTTCTTGCGAATGTCTACGGAGGTTGGGCTTGCGAGCGATTGTCGAACTGAGTCGTGGTGAATAAGTCGGTGAGCCTAGCGGACTCCGGCATCACCGGTAGTCTTGCGTCGATAATGTGGCAAGCTTAGGGGTCATGAAACCTCTGTAGGTTCGAGGGCGTATCTGTGTCCCTGCTTCGCTAAAGACTGTGGGGTCCATGGCCGTCATCTGGCGTGAACTCTGGTCCCGGCAACTCGTAACCATCGAACGAGAAGCCAGGTGCTACCGTCGTGCCTACCAGCGTCCAGTTGCCTAAACTGGTCGCCCGCTGCCACTGGCCTTCTGCGATAATGACTTGCGGAGCCTGGTCCCTGAAGATGTCGCTACCTAGAATCTGTTCTTGAGTCGCAGTGCCGTTGTTCCACGATAGCTCCAGCTTCAGAGGGGCGCCAGCGTAAAAGTGCCATATCTCGACAGCATCGGTAACGCGATGCCAGTAAGATGGACCAGATTGGCCTTCGAGTAGGTAGTAGATGGCGGTTGAGTATGAGCGATTGCCGATGGTACCGGTATCTTGAAAGGTTTGTCGAAAGTAGCCCTTCTCTAGGTTTGGCTCGAGTTGGAGCTTGGCGATGACGTCTTTCGCTTCGGCACATTCGCGATAAGCGGCAGTCAACCCTACTAGCGATGCGGCCAAGTAAATGGCGAGTTTATGCATATCTGTAGCTTTCTGGCAGTCGTGTCGCACGGTTGGAGTATGGCCTGCAAAGTATGTTTTGCTGAAGGAACCAGCGAATGCTGAAGCTTATTAGTGATGCCTCCGTAGCTTCCGAGCTTGCGGATGCGATCATCACAGATCTCGTCACGTCATCTGAACTCGACCACCACATTAGCTCCACGGCATCACAGTACCACAGCAAGAGCGCAATGAAGAGAACGAGGAAAACACATCCCAGGTTGTCTCCATTGCGCGTCCGGAATGACACCGAAATGCCTAAACGCGACAAACCCCTTGCACACGCCCTTATCGCACGCCGCATGTTGTACACCACGATCGCGACATCTCATTCGATCTGATCTGCGCACTACTGTACAATGAAGAAACTGGATCTGCCGTTTATCGCCGAAATCTTTCACTGTGGAGATCCGATGGCGGGGCGTCGCACTGCAGTAGTCAAGTAGACTGAAAGGTTAAGTATTTCCTCCTTGTACACCGTGGGATCCCGCCACATTCGCAACACTACGCCTCTTGCTAGTTCCCGTATATTCTCCGTTCTCTTTTCCTGTTTTCCATCGCCTTGAGTCTGCGACGCCATGTTTTCACGTTTCGCGCTGCCCTGTTGGCTGGCAGTCTTGTCGTTCGCGACTTCAGTCGCGTCGAGTGTAACACCAGAGACCAAGAATTTGTTTGTGGATGCTGATCTTTTTGAAGCCATCGAGTAAGTGTCCTGTACCACGTAAAGCCTGGACGTATAGCTGACAGTGCAACAGTGATACCGCAGCCCTACTCCTCGCGTGCACTTTGCCGAATACAAACCTCCTCGCCGTGAACATCAACGTCAATTCGACATACTCTGCCTACGCAGCATCAGCCATCGTGAATCACTACGGCTATCCTTCCGTCCCGATTGGGCTGCCCAGACCCTACACGAACATCACATCCCCCGAACCATTCGGCGGAGAATATGCGAGCAAAGTCGCTGCTGGATGGTCCGGCGGCTCGGTGCCTAATGGGCAAGTCAATAAGACATGGGATCCAGTAGAGCTCTATCGGAAGACGCTCGCAGAAGCGAAGAACAACAGTGTGACTGTCGTGTCGATTGGTTTCATGGGATCGTTGTCTGGCCTTCTCAATACGACCAGTGATAAATATTCCGTGTTGAATGGATATGAGCTTGTCAAGACAAAGGTCAAGGAACTGGTCGTTATGGGTGGGGGTTACTCGCAAGAGCCAGCCATCGATGCGGAGTACAATTTCGCGATTCAGAACGCACCACACGTCATCAACACATGGCCCGATTGTGTTCCGATGACCTTCCTTGGCGCAGAGGTGGGCGTCGAAGTCCTGTCGGGCGCACGGTTTACTGTGTGCGGACCCCCGAACGACCCAGTTAAATCGGGTTGGGAGTACTGGGGGTCCTACAACACCTCCGAATACTCATGGGACTTTTTGACCATGGTGTATGCAGGTAGGGGCCTAGGCAGCTGGTTCGAGTACGGAAACGAAAATGGGTACAACTTTCTCTTCCCAAATGGCACGAACGTCTGGGTGGAGGACGAACGCAGGACCAGCCAGCACTACTTGAAACTCAAGGCCTCGAACGAGACGGTTTCCAAGGAAATGGATAATCTACTGCTGCGCGGCGCGTGGACCCACGCCCAAGTGGACTGAAGCCTCATACTATCGAAAGAAGTGGTCTACTAAGCTCAGGCTTACCAGGCTTTTCAGCGGTTTGCACGGCTCGCCAATGTCCATCCAAGACCACCTCTTCTTCACTCTCCAGGCTTCCAGGATTCAAGTGTAACAACCGTATTTTCCTACGAGCCAGCAATGAATAGTATCCTTTCCATCACCCACCGAGACTTTCTCTACGCTACTTTCTCAGGCTCATTATTTTTGATCATGCAGAGCGCTGACAGCCTTGAGTCGAGGCCGGAACTGGGTGCCGATAGTCGATAAGACGGGATGCCATTTCTGGTAAAGATGCGCCCTGCCAAGTGCGGATTCCGCTTGACGCCAAGCTCGTCATGTGGCGTCGTAATCGTTCACCACAACGCTGTTCCCTCAAGCTTTACCGACAAAATCCCCATTGGTCGGAACGCTCAACAATGTTCAGGCGAGCTACGACGAGACTTCACGTGCTTTCTTGGCTACCCAGAACGCCTTGCCGCGCTCCACTGCCAAGTATAGATTTAGCTTCCGCCGAGAAACCAACAAGCGCGTGTGCCCACAATGACATCGTCCCAGACATGTCTTCTTGGATAATCTTGGGTAAACATACAACTCCATGTCTGGGCGCGGCCGCCCCGTGTCTGATCTCGATGTATAGTTACATACGCCAACCAGTGTAACGGAGAAGGATGGTGTGGAGAAAACATGGGGATTGTCACCCTGGTGCAGGATTTGACCCACTCTTTGATGGAGAAAATGTGGGTGTGAACTGTGCCCCGGATACCCTATATAATGAGACCTGTCATGGTTCCCAGGCATCTGGTCGTGTGTCTTTCTACTCCTCCACTTTGCGATCAGCATCTCCACTCCCCCCAGGAGATCCCATCTAGACGCGATACTTGAGATCAGTCGTCACCATGTCTCGTCGAAAGCCAGACATCGAGGCTACCGAGCCCAACTTCTCATCATCGGGCAGTGACAAGTCCGACTTTGGTGCCGGGCAGCATCATGAACATGCCGGCGCTGCTCCACAGCGAAAGGCTTCGGTCGCCGCGAAGCTCAGGAACCCCTTGGCCGGTTATAGCGAGGAACATGTCCTGGCCGATGTCGACGCATGGTGTGTTGAGAAGGGCCTACAGGAGTACCAGGACGAGTTCCGCAAGGGCGCCCTCATTGCTCGTGTAGGTCAACGAGACGATGGTTTTGAATACGTCAATCAACTGTCCACCGAAGAGAAAGACTGGCTGCGACACGAGGTTACCCATAGGTGGTCTCAACCTAAAATGCTGTATTTCTTGGTTGTGCTCTGCGCTGGATCTGCCATTGTGCAAGGAATGGACCAGACGGCTGTCAACGGTGCTCAGGTCAGTCGCTTTGCCGTTCCCATCTCATCACGTCCCGCTACTAACATCTTGTTCAGGGATTCTACTTCAGAGAATTCGGAATCACAGAGGACCAGGTGTGGCTTCGCGGTCTGCTTAACGGGGCTCCTTACCTTTGCTCTTGTCTCATCGGATGCTGGTCCAATGCACCCTTGAACAAGTTCTTTGGCCGCCGTGGAACCATCTTTATCTCTTGCATCATCTCTTTCATCACCGGTATCTGGATGGCGGCCGCTGAGAGCTGTGAGTAAAGATTCGCCAATAGACGTATGAACTGAGAGCTGACGATTACCATAGGGCCAAACCTCCTTGTCGCGCGCTTCATGCTCGGATTTGCTGTCGGCGCAAAGTCCTCGACTACGCCTGTCTACGCTGCCGAATCTGCACCAAAGACCATCCGTGGCGCCCTCACCATGATGTGGCAAATGTGGACCGCTTTCGGAATTATGCTGGGTTTCATCGTCTCCGTCGCATTTCAGGATGTTACAATCATTGGCGGCCCGAACTCGCCATGGAGGTGGATGCTGGCCTCCACCAGTATTCCCCCGATGATTGTCTGCGTCCAAGTATATTTTTGCCCAGAATCGCCGCGCTGGTAAGTTTTCGACTCGCAGTTCATTGGCCTTGCCTCGAGCTAATCTGAACCAAAGGTACATGGAGAAAGGCAAATACGACAAGGCGTTCAACTCACTTTGTCGACTACGCGCGCACAAGATCCAAGCTGCACGCGACATGTACTACGCGTACAAGCTTCTTGAGATTGAAAACGCAGAACGCGAAGGCCGAAACCCGTTCAAAGAATTCTTCATCGTCCGCCGCAACCGTCGCGCCGCACAGAGCGCCTTCTTCGTCATGTTCATGCAGCAATTCTGCGGAGTCAACGTACGCACTCCAGATCCCTTGGTTTCACTTGCTATCTCAGTCGCTAACAGTAGTCTTAGGTCATCGCATACTACAGTACATCCATCTTCGAATCAGCCGGTTTTTCCGAGACCAACGCCTTGCTCGTATCCATGGGCACGGGCGTAACGAACTTCCTCTTCGCGATCCCAGCCATCTACACCATCGATACATTCGGCCGCAGGAACCTTTTGCTTACGACCTTCCCTCTTATGGGTCTGTGTCTTCTCTGGTGCGGATTATCCTTCTACCTACCCGAGAATCCAGATGGCACGCCATCCCCGCAACGTCTTGGATCCATCGCCGCCGCAATCTACGTCTTCATGGCCGTCTACTCCCCCGGTGAAGGCCCCGTGCCCTTTACATACTCTGCAGAAGCTTTTCCACTCCACCTCCGCGACGTCGGCATGTCCTTCGCCACGGCTACCTGCTGGGGCTTCAACTTCATCCTCTCCCTTACGTGGCCGGCTCTTGAGGCCGCTTTCACACCAACGGGTGCGTTCTGTTGGTACGCAGCTTGGAACTTCTTCGGCTTCTTCTACGCTTACTTCCTCTTGCCTGAGACTAAGGCGCTCACGCTGGAAGAACTGGATACGGTCTTTGATGTTGGTAATCGCCAGTTCGCGGCTTATTACACGAAGAAGTTGCCGTGGTACCTCAAGAAGCGTGTTTTGCGTCAGGATGTCGCGCCCATGGAGCCGCTGTTTGAACTTCACGAGCAGGGTGGGCATGCGGATTATGTTGATGAGCCGCTTGGTGGTGGGGGTGGTGCTGCTGGTGTAGAGGATAAGAAGATTGTGGAGAAGGATCATGTGATGAGGACGTGAGTGGTATCTTAATGTGAGCCTGGCAAGGTGTCGTGTGCCTTGCCTTTGCGCATCGCCGTCGTCGTGCGGTAGTGTGGTTTTGAGTTGAGTTTTGATGAGTTTGCTTTTGCGCTTATCCGCGACTTCGTAATACCCGTGTTGACGATAGTGTCAACAAGAAGAATGAGATATCCTTGTTTGCTTCGACTACGTAAGCGTTTCTTCATTGGAATGACTGAGCTCGCACTTGTCAATGCATTGAAACTTGTGCGTCATTTGAGTCTGCCTATATTTATTCGCTAGCTGACTAGAACCAAATGCGTTCAAAAGGCCTACAGAAGAGAGAATCCCGCAATGCTGACTATGTGTTAAGATACCTCGCGATCCTACCCTAGCAAGATGGGGTTTTTCTTTGCCAAATATCTCAATGGTTTCAGAATTGCTGAGTCGTTAAATTTGCTAAACACAGACCTACTCATAAAATATTCCCTCAACCGCGACATTCTACTCCGCTCTCGCCGCCGCAATCTTCAAAATCTCCTCGACACTCTTTCTCGCATTCTTCGGATCCTTCGCCACGCTCTGCCATATCTCACCATGCTTAGGTTCAGCCATCGCAGCCTTGCTCAACGCCTCCTCCTTCTTCTCCTCTGTGCCGTGTTGTTCCAGGAACTTGTAGTACCAGACCCAAGCATCGCCGTAGTCGCTGTCAAGAGTGACGGCTTTGACGAACCACGTTGCGGCCTTGTCGAGACGGCGCTCGCCCCAGAAGATGCGTGCGACGACTACGAAGAGGAGGGGGTCTTTTTCGACCTTCTTGATGGCTTCGAGGGCGCGCGGCTTACGCTGGGTGCGGCCTTCGAGGTGCATGATCTTTTCGGCCCATAAGAGGCCTGAGTTGGGGCATTGTTGGAGGGCGCCGGCCATTAGCTGTTGGGCGGCGTTTGTGTTGTTCGCGCGACGCTCGAGACGGACTTGCTCTAGAAGGATCTCGGCGCTCTTTGGGTTTTGTTGTCGGCCACGGTCTAGTGTTGATCTGGCCTTGACGACTGCACCTTGCTTTACTTGTAACCGGGACAGGAGGATGTACAAGACGGGGGCCTTTGGTGCGGCACGAGTGCCAATGTTGAATGCCTCGTGAGCTTCCGGTAACTTCGATAGCTGCTCATAGACTTGCCCCTTTATGGCATGTAACTTCCAGCTGCCCGGCCAGTTCTGCAGGCCTTGGTTGCAGATGTCGATTGCTGTCTCATAGTTTTCCAGCTGTCGTTCGAGGACGGCTGATTTCATGTAGATGCGGTCCGTAGCAGCTGATTCACGAGCAATCTGCAAGAAGCTACGTGCTTGCTCGTAGTTACCAGCGTCGACCTCGAAGTCAACAGCGCGAGTGTACAGCATTTCGTTGCCTGGTAGAGCTTCGAAACTTCTGCCCAAAACTTGGCGGGCACCTTCAGGGTTCCCTGACTGCCACATCTCTCGAGCATATTGCAGCCACAGTGACTCCGAGTTGGGGCAGGCATTAACTGCACGCTCTAGGACACTGAGGAGGGTATCTGTTGTACCATGATGCTTTTCGAGATCGGTGGACGCGTGCCAAACCGTCGTACTGTATGGGAAGATAGCGACAGCAAACCCGAGGATGGCTCTGGCCGTCTCCGGTTTGTTCCTGTTTAGAACACTCCTGGCATCTTCGAGCCAGACATCTCGACGCTCATCGTCTTCGTCAAGACCCCAGCCGACAGTGGCTTTGATAATCGCAGCAGCTGTGCCAGTGTTCCCTTGCTCCTCGCATATCTCAGCTTGAGAGAGCCATTCTTCACGCTTGATCATAGCATTCTCCTTGATCAGAGATTTGACAGCTCGGGTCATGATCATGTCCAGCATGTCCACTTTGCCTAGCTCTTCTTGTAGCCTGCAAGCATGGATCCAGATTGCCCAACTGGTAGGGATGGCTTTGCGAGCCTTGTTGAGAATCTGCTGCGCATCTTCCGGTTCAGAGACCCTGGCATATGAAATCCATAGTTCCTCAGAAAGAGGCACGGTATCTGTAGCTTTGGCGAAGAGTAAGCGGACCGCATCCAGCTCTTCCGTGTCGTTAATGAGGGTCTTCCAGAGCTCGACGCTCTGGGGGTTGTGGTCCAGAGCTTGACGGGTGACCTTTTTCCTAGACGCTGGTGTTTGCTCCAGATCGATTGCAGCTTGCCATAACTTCACAGCCTTGGGATTTTGCTTGATACCATTGGCAGCGATGATCTTGGCGTTATGGAGATTGTCCTTGTTCAGCCTGATAGCTTCCTCCCACACGACTATCGATTTGGGACAAAGTTCGCACCCGCGAGCAATGACCTTCTTGGCTGTGTGAACCTTCCCAGCCACTTCTTCGAGTCGTGCCAGCGCAACGTATCCTGGCCCATTGTGTACGTTTGTCTTGACAGCCGATTCTAGCAGTACGCGCGCGCGGTTGATGTCCTCAACTGGAACTTCCTCGCCCATAGCTTCCTTTTTGTTGAGCGCCGTCATGTATCCCTTGGGGTCCACAGACGTCGAGGTTCCAGAGGTCGTTGTGGTTTGTGTGCCAGGGGCGCTTGCTGCTGTGTCGAGCCGTACAGTCAAGGCAGACAGTTGGGCAGCTCCGATACTTGCGAGATTCGTCGTCATGCCGTCAGCGTCCGACGATATCGTGGTATCAAGCTCGCCGCTCTTCGATGCCGCGGCCAGCACACTGTCCGGAACAGCGTACGACCTCGAATTCGCCAGTCGAGCTTCGCGTGCGCGCTTCGCTTTACCCGTCATGTCTCCGACCTCGGGCAGGGCTGCCCATTCCTCTTCGGAGACGCCACCGAGGGCTCGTTTCAGATCGGCAAACTGGAGCTGGATCTTGGGGTTGTTTCGTTCGTATTCGTCTCGTTCTTGTTGCTCGCGAGCTTCCCTAGGGCGGACATCGGTATCTGTTCGTGAAAAAACACACGATGAATATTTCGAAAATAACGATAGAGGGGAGGGGAAGGGGCATGGGGTAAATGAAACTAGGGGTACTAACCTTCTGGCTCTGCGTCGCTTGTCCATCTTCTCGTCAACCTCCTGATATATGCGGTCGGCCTCGTCATCGTCCTTGTCGTAGTTCATGCCGCTCGAGAAGAGACCGACTTCATTGTCGGGATCTTGAAACCGGTCCTCCTCTTCATCCCTCTCTTCCTCCTTCTTTTCAGTGACACCATACGCCGAGGGAGCTGCCTGACCTAAGGATGCCGCACGCTTTGCTAGCATCTCCTTCATCTGCTCCTCCGAGGGACCCTCCCGCGCGGGACCGAGATCGCTCCGCGTTGTGAAGCCAGTGGCTCCTCTTCCGAGACCAGCCACATAGTTCTCGGGCGCGGGCATCGACAGGAAGTCGCGTCGACTCATCTTGGCGGTGGTTCTGGGGGTGTTGACCAGGAGTGGTAGTTGCAGGCTCTGGCTGAAGCGCGGCGCAAGTTGCGCAAGGTTTACGACGTCGGACGCAGCAGCGGCTGAACGGAAACTATGGCGGTATTACAGGGAGAGAATCGGTGGTCGCGAGTGAGTGCTTCCCTGGTGAAATCAGCAGTAAAATGTGTGGCAGTGGTGCCGAGGCGGCGTGATTGAATGGTTGGTCGCGACTTGGATAATAATTTGAGCTAGGCAATCGCGTGTCACGTGCGCGAAGCTCAGCCAACGCTAACCCAAAAGGTGAGTTTGCGACGAGCACACACAGTAAGACACATGCACAATGGCTATGAGTAAGCCTTGCTACAGCTAGCGGTGTACCCAGACCATCGGTTGGAGACAGAATGAAAGAACTATCTGTATTCTGACTACAAACTGCTGCACGAAATAGTACCTAGGTATTCCAGCAACCACACGCGTATCTATTCGTTACCACGTGATACACCATGCTCATCAACTCGTCTATCATCAGCAATTACGATGCCGTCTTCTTCTGTGCGGGCGCCTTTCCGTTTGAAGCTTGAAGGGCATAGCGGGGTGACATTGGCGGTAATGGTGGAACCGGCTCCTCTGGTGTATCGCCTCTCAGGTTCCTTCCGCTACAACAGGTCAGCATACGTCTGCACCAATCTTGTTATGGCTCATCTTACCTCTTCGTTTTCCTCAATTTCCCTCCAAACCACTTCTTGAAACTCCGACTGGAAGAAGGGCGTTCTTGTTCCTTGTTGCGGGTTGAATCCGACTGTGCCATGCTGCTCCTGTGACTTGATACATGGCTGGCCTCTGGGGTTATGTCGTCGTCCTCCTCTTCCAACGGTGGAGCCCATCTCTCGACATCGCCATTGACAACTACGAACCAGCCCAACTTCTCTCCTGGCGCCACTTTGTCCCGGAGGTCTGCAATGGCCGCCCACTGGTCATCTCCCAGCCCCGCTCCCCTCATTTCCTCCACATCTGCTCCGAGTCTGATCTCATGCACAACATCGCACACATATGCGTATGGTTGGTCCTTTACGGTAACATCATCGGGATCGTATTGTTCGATGAAGCGTAAATCAGGTAGCGCAGCCATCTCTTGGGGCCATTGGCTCTTGAAGTTCTCCATCAAACAGGCCGTGGTGGCAGGCGCCATTAGCCATTCTGGGGCAGCATCGTCGAGATTCTGCAGAATGACATGGATTCGAATTTGGGCGCGGGGCCACCGAAAGCCGTGAACGAGCCAGGTTGGCATGGTGAAGGTGCAGTGCTTTTGGTGTAAAGCCTCCGTTTCGGAAGAAGAGTGCCGTAGGATGAAGTCGAGCCAAAAAGCAACAATCAAAGATTAGTTAGGATGTACCGAACGAGGATGCAAGCATTGGTGTGGATGATGGCGTCTTCAGCAAGCTTTTAGTTGCAAGTAGTACATGGTCTTACACGTCCTGTTATGTAGGCAGGGATCGCGTATTGGGAGCTCATGCAGAGGTCTAGACGACGCGCCCAGAGAGGTTGGGAGAACCTTCCGCGAATGGGCGCACGCTAGGAAGAAGCAACGACACAATTGCTGCAAGCGTTGGCTCAGGAGAACGAGACCAGATCGACAACGTGAATGCGATAAATCTGGGAAAAAGCCCCAGTTACCTGTTTGGTCTATGCCAATAGCAGTGTGGGGGAGCTGGGATGAAGGCAGGCACCATGGTTTGCGCTTGCCTCCCCGCTTGACGCTAATGCAAGGCAGCTCCCGTTCGCGTCGACGGGTACCGCGATGTTTCCGCGCCCGACCTCGCTGCCCACAGTTAAGAAGCCTGCGAGTCCGACCATGTGCGGCACACTTCACTCTCTGATCTTGTGTCCCTGAGGTCTATCACCATGCCTCTGTAAGTATCGCGTCACCTCACTTTTCACATCACAGTCGCTTACAATCTCACAGGCATCTGCTAGGCAAGAAGTCATGGAACGTCTACAACTCGGACAACATCGCGCGGGTCAAGGCCGACGAGGCCGCCGCTGCTGCCCGCGAAGCCGCTGATGACCAGCGCAAGCAAGAACTCGATGCTGAGCGACGCGCCGCCATCCTTCGAGGCCGGACGCCCCCACCATTGCCAGCAGAAGAACCCACAAAGGCGCCGTCATCAAGGCGCTCAGGCAACACGGATGATCGCGGTCATGACAGAAAGAGGAGGAGGCTTGCGGGTGAGGACGATACCGATGCAGATATACGCATGGCCAAGTCCATCACGGCTCGGCCTGAGGATGAGGCAAAAGACCCGAAAGTGCTGAAGCTACGGAGCACCGCATCCGATGCCCCGTTGGAGGACCACACCGGCCACATTGACTTGTTCCCGGTGGACATGAAAGAGGCCATCAAGCGTGGGAGGAATGCAGACGCAGAGAAGGAGAAGCGCAGGAAAGAAAAGGCCATCGAAGACCAATTCACAATGCGCTTCTCCAATGCCGCAGGAAGAGGAGGCATCGATCGACCCTGGTATGCTGCCGTACAAAAGCCTGCACCCACCACTGGAGACAAACGGGACTTAGCACTGTATGAAGGTTTCGCGAATAAAGACGTCTGTGGCAACGAAGATCCGCGGCGCAAAGAACGGGAGCAGGCGCGCATATCGACGAACGACCCTTTCGCCTTCATGCAGAAAGCACAGACACAGCTGAAGAAGTCGAAGCAGGATAGGAAGCAATGGGCTGCAGAACGAGACCGTGAGCTAATGGAGCTACGGTCAGCCCAAGAGCGGGAGGAGAGGAGGAGTCGGCATCTTAAAAGGAAGAGGCGGGAAGTGGACGAAGACGAGCATCAGAAGCCCAAGAAGGAGGCCTGCTCATCCGCGCGCCAGAAGCATCGCCATAGGAGCCCGAGTCGTAGCCGTGACAGGCACGAGCATAGGTCTTCGCATCGCAGCGACAAGCGACGAGCTCATAGTAAGAGTAGGGAACGCGATGGAGACCGCCATAGACATCGTGATCGACGGAACGAGGAGCTTCAGAAGGCTTTTATCTAGTAGCGAGCCGATGCACTACACATGAGTGTAGGTCATTACGGGCAACCCGTTCGGTGTACTATTACCATTCATTAGGCTCATTATACTACGGTCATGAGAGTATCGTCAAAAATGAGCTCGGCCTTCAATCAATTGAATTTCCACCCTAATTGAACATCTTGCACTTCATCGCTACCAAACTTGGGCTTTGCATCATCCCTTCCTAATTCGAAAACTCGCTGACCATTTCGAGAAGCAAGCCTGCGCGACTGTACCGCTGCTTGACAACCCCGAAGAGACTGTGCTGAATGAGAAGAGCAAGTGCGCAGTGCCGCTAGATCTTGCTGACTCCAGCTATCATTGTACCGGTGTTGATCAACGTACAGCAGTGGTGTTAAGATCGCATGAGTCGGGTTCTGGATCCTCGTATGAACTGCTTGCTGGTGACTGCAGAGAATTCAGGCTGACAGAGAATCTTGCATTCGTGAGACTGGTCGCCAGACGTTCAGTGAGCTGAGTCGCATTGACTGTGTCAGGTGGTAGTTACAATCGGGCACAGAATAAATCAATTGATAGCGTCTTACCCGCTAGCTTGCAAGACGTGCGTTCATTCGCATTCTGTCATACTACAAATCCGCTACAAAAAAGCTATGCGGCACAGCTCGCATGCCTTCCTCGGACCACTGTGCCGTCTGATCCGGAGGGGCGACTATCTACCAGAACACACGACACATCTCCCACGCATCTACAACACATCTACACGCGTTTGAAGATGAACGACACCTCAACAACAAACAGTGTAACCTTCCAAGTCCTCTATCGCATTCCCTTCCGCTACCTCTACATACCCGGCCTATACATCCTGCTGCTCGGTTTCTTCACTTTCGGCCACGCATTGCACACGGTGTTCACACACCAGGACCCAGGCTGATACTACAAGTTCTTGATCTGGCTCGTCCTCGTGTTTGGGTACTTCGTATCTCATGCCGGCGCCCATCTCTGTGTGGTCTGGCTTACCTTCAGGGACCTGCAGTTCCCGGATATGAGAGTCATGGCCGATTCTGCAAAGCGCACAAACAGGGTTCTCGGAAGCATCGCTGAGCTGATTCCCTGGCGCTACGCGTATATACCTGGTCTGTTTCTCGTCGTTCTCGGCATCCTCGTTCTTACGCGATCACTGCGCCTGCATTGGGCGCATGTTGGTCCCGCGCACTGGGATACGATGCTACATATTCACTTTCGCACGGTGCAGGGAGTGGCTCTCGAATTGGCGGGTTTTATTGTTTGTATGGGGTCGTATGTCTTCAAGGGTGTGGAACTGGAGGAGGCTGAAGAGACGCAGCGAAAGGGCACAGATATCAGCAATGGGGACGCTTTTGAACGGAAGGTGAACGTTTCAAGCAAGAATGACGGTACGCGTTGAACGGTGGATGGTGGATTTATGGCATGTAGGGGTTTCCTGGATGGTATGGAGAAGAGTCGGTTGGAAGAAGTACATGCAGGTAGCTCCAACTGCGCAGTATGGTTGACGTAGCTTAAATTTGGGTCGACAGCTTCGAAACTATTGCTCGTACGTTGGAGGTCAATGTTGCTACACACTACAGGTCAGGGATCGGTGTCAGTGAACCACAGCGGCAAATGGTCAGTTCAGCTGGTGGGGTGTTACACTGCGCTCGGTGCATGTCAAGTGCGGGCGAGATCGCCTGAGGCTACTACAGCATTGGATGAGCATCTTTCAGCGGAAGTGCTCAGTAGGTACCTAAGTTTAGCTGCTCATGCGGTGATACCTAAAGTGTATGTAGATCGCAAGCGACCTATCTTGATGTTGAGTCGTGCTAGCGGTGGCCTGCTGTTCGACGGCCTTGAACGCATCGTATTCTTTCGTCATCTTAGTGTCCTCCGCTGTGTCACTCGGCATGAGAAACTCTCGGGAAACCTATACGGTCTGAACAGGTGGATGTGAGGTGTCTGTCAGGGAAAGCCAGTAACCCATCTCAGTGTTCAGTGACAGTTCCATGGTCCAACTTCGGGAGGCAGCATACCTAGGTAGCCTGCACAGGGTCAACGGCCCAAGGCCCCCCATACCAACGCCTCATGGTCTAACATCGTGATTGCGGGGGTCGCAAAGGGATATTATCATCCAGCATGTCGGCGACTATGTAATAGTACAGATCGGGGAAACCGCATACTTGTATGCGACCCAATCGGAAAGAGCGCCGCGGGAATTGCGGGAGCGGGGGCGTTCCACCCAGCCACCAGGTAGCCAGCTTTCACGATAAGCATTTTG
Organism: Alternaria metachromatica; assembly: GCF_023757995.1. Taxonomy (NCBI): domain Eukaryota; kingdom Fungi; phylum Ascomycota; class Dothideomycetes; order Pleosporales; family Pleosporaceae; genus Alternaria; species Alternaria metachromatica. Next base: position 139,639 of record NW_026055543.1, read on the forward strand.
CGCGTTACCAGGTTTTCATACCGAAATGGCGCGCTTCTTGACTCGTAGACGGATGTTGCGAGCGGGTTGTAAGTTGCTAGGCTTGATCACCTAGGCAGGGAACGCGAGCAGTCGAATTTACCTCCAGAGGCCAAAGAGATCTAGGTTCCCACCGCGGTCCTCCATCAACGGCATGATGCTGGAGATCATGCGACTACGGGGAGCTCCTTCGCACGCGATAAACGTGGTGGACAGTCCCAAAAGCATGTCACACAGCTCGTTTGCGTCCTTCGACTTGTGGCGGCTAAGATGACCCGCATGTGTTTCAGGTGAGTTAGCGTCAGGTACCAGCCTAGACAGCGGGCTTTTAAGGTGCACCGGACCGTGGAACGGAGATTTCACGCATATCCACACGCTCGCGGTCCCGAGTCCGATTGGCGAGGCCGCATCTCGATATATCTGTACGAGATGGCGCGAGAGATGAGTGCAACCGGCTGCAAGCATGCCTAGGTAGATGCATGTGTTTTGACTATACTCTTTCGTAATTGTCGAGTGGACCTGTCACATTATAGAACTTGGTGCGCTCTATTCTTCGTTGCTTGTACAGTTGTATACGTCTGATATGACGACGACTCGACTCTCACAAATGAAAATGTATCATGTATTGCCAGGTACATCACCCGACAGACGAAATGCCCCGGATGGTTCTCGAAAAGGGGACACTGATTTTAGTAGTCGCTGCAAGTATATACATTACCCACAAGCCGATCGCTGACGCACTGATCTACTAATAACGTGGTTAGATGGCAATCATGCAAAAGCCCGTAAACTTGAAATCGGTGCAAAGAGGAGGCCTGATCGTCTATCACGGTAGATTGATTGGCGACTCGAAGGTTACTTTCGCGTACTGGGCACGATGGCGTGCGCTAATGAAATGGCGTTGGTAGCACGCTGTCTAACGGCGGAGTCAAATCCGGTGTCAGTCACGACGTGTCGAGCAAGGTTGAGCCACACACCCGAACCCGCAAGCGTTCTGAAAACAAGGTCAGCACCACCTTGCACCGGGATACTTAGTCTTCACTGTCTCTTCAGCCCGGGGTTTGTCTTGGAACCTCGACACTCCTGTGTACATGCCATGCGCGTGGCTCTGAGTTCGTGACACATACCAAACATTCTGGCACTACGAGTCCAAACATACCCATATCACGAACCTTGATCCCGGCATAATTATGGCTTCTGGAACCGCGCTCACGCCAGCCATCATCGCAACATGGCCAACACCCAACTATGTTGACCCAGTCTCGCAAAGAGGAAGTGTCGAAGCTGCAATATACGCGACAACCATTCCAATGGTACTTTTTGTCGCTGGCAGAATCTACGTTCGCGCGAATCAGAAGTCAGGTGTAGGAGCCGATGACTGGATCATGGTTGGCGCAGCGGTATGTTCGCCCTATGCACTCATGTTATGTATCTAACATGTGTAGGTCTTCGCCTTAGCGATTTCTGTCTGCTTATTAGTTACAACCACCAACTCTCTTGGGCGTCATCTCTATGATGTGAACCCGATGACGTTTGTGAGCTCTGCAAAGGTATGCAATTACCAGTGGTTTCACATGCATACTAATGGCTTCTAGTACAACGTTACGAGTGTCACAATGTACAATGCTTCCATGACACTCACAAAGCTTTCCGTCTGTATGACGTACCTGAAGCTTTTCCCCTCGAGAACGAACAAATTGTTCTGTTGGACGATGATTGGGTACCAGCTTCTGTGGGGTGTCATCTCGTCGGCACTCTACATTCTACAATGCGTGTAGGTCATGAACCCTGGGGCAGATGTTTGATCCTGACTAAAATCTTCTATTCCAGTCCGATCCAGTCACTCTGGGATTTTACGATTATCGACAAAGTATGTTTGGACTCGCATCAATTACTCACCGCGAGCGGCATCTGCAATGTAGTGTCGGACTTTGTGGTGTTCCTTTGGCCAGTCGCGCCACTGTGGCAGGTCAAGTTGCCGCTATCACAACGCGTGCATCTGGTCGCGGTTTTTTCTTTCGGCGTCCTGACATGCGTCGGTGGCATCTTGAAGGTCGTTTGGTCGCAGGATTACTTCAAGACATGGGATACGACATGTGAGCAGTACCGTTCCACAATAGAGTGTCATCGTGCTAACATAGCCTTCTCGCAGGGGTTGCGTCTCGCGTCACTATGGCATTGTGCATCGAGTTCAACGTTGGTATCATGAGCGGCTGTTTACCTTGTCTCCGTCCGTTCCTAGCAATGATGGCTCCTGGAATCTTTGCTGGACCATCGGCGGCACACAGCGGCAACGCAGCGAGTTCTGGCGGAGCATCCTGGCGCAAGTCTCCCTTTCGGTTTGGAAACTCCAAACTATTCAAGCTAGGCGCGGGCAAGCCGTCGGATCGTGGTGAAGATTACGAGTTCACGGATGCGGAACATGCGGGAGGTGCCCGCGCTTGGGCTGCAGGCGGAAAAGAGGTGCCACAGGCTAGCATCGGCACCGTGTCTGGGTCTGGTATCTCAGTGAACAGAGATGAGAAGCTGCGCGATGGTTATGATTCGCCGGGTGTTGTCACCAATGATGCGACTAGTGAGGAGTGGATCATGAAGGAGGACTCTTCTAGGTAGCTCAACAAGGCGTAGTATATATCAATCATTAAGTATGGTCTTGAGAGGCCATGCCGAAAGCCAACACGAGGGTATATGGCGACACATTCGATGACTGGGAAGGTCGGCGAAAAGTGAAGCAGAGCACTTTCGCTCAAAGTCCTAGAGCTGTCAATAGCCTTCGAAGTCATGACATGAGCAATGCTTCCGAGTGCCATTTCAGACAACGCATCGACGTCGAATGAGTCTCGAAACCTTGTACTTTCAGTCTCTGTGACAGAAGCGCAGTGCTCGTGTCGATGTATGCGTGCGGCCAGCCACCAGAACTATGTATATCCAGGGAACTCGCAACCTTGACATGACCGAGCTTCATGCCTACGATTGCGTACCGCTGCGATGAGCTGATGCCATAGGCGCTCGTGCATGTGCTGTATGCGCGCCTCGCCGCGACTAGCTTCGCTTCCAGCCTCATCCCAAGGCGCAGGGTACTGAGCGCACCTCAAAGCAAGTTGTGGTGTCGGCTCTGGAGCGTCGCTCTCGCAGAAACCTATCCGGTGGACTTGATCATGTCGACCAAGTACCAATGTAATGTGTCTCCGCCCTAGCTGTGATGCAGGCAGTCGCTTGGCGATAAACGGGATTGTGACGCGCGATCGAGCGGTTTTACGGGCTTGTTCGAGAAGTGCTAAGTATACAATGGTAGATTGGCGATGCGGTACGATCGCAGCAAGACTTGCACGGGTGCTAATGTAGACGTGACTGCTGGGGAGCGTGAATGTCGACTGGCCGTGTAGCTCATTGGAAGCGGATTTCGGAGGGCATGTCTATCGCGTTGGTTCGGAGTGGACCACATAGATAGCGCAGTACGGTCAATATGTTGATGTCCGAACATGGTATATAGGTTTGGGAGGACTTCGTGGTTGATTTGGGCGGTAGTCGCTGTTGGAGCGGAAGCTCTGTCTTGGTTTAGAGACCACAGTAATCCCGAATTACCCCACTAGTGCGAGTCTGTCCTTTCCACCCACCAGCATCTGGTAGAGGTTGTGCATGCATCTGCTTCGATAGCATGTATCATACCGCAATCATTTCGACATGGGCTTGAGCACGCGAAAAGGGCTTTATCGTACAGAAGCTGTCCAGTCGATGCTTGTTGCGTGATGGTCATAGCGCTGAAGTCCAGCTTGATCCGCACTTGGCGCACGCAGTAATGCCAGCCCGAAGGAATGAAGACCCCTTCTACGCACGCTAGCCATCAGTGCTTCTTACGACCCTTCATCGAACGCCACCCTTTGCTCTTGCCAAAATACCGTCATCATGATCACTCGCGGCGGCCGCATAGTCAGCCGCATCGAACGCGCCAAAATCCACGTTCTTCACTTCAGGAAAAACGCTCTCATGGTATTCCAAGGCCTAGAATCATGTCCTCTACCACCGCTTTACAGTTTCACTATGTACTTCACCCACCCAGACGTCAACCAGGAAAACGTTCAGCCTGTCCAGCTCTTCAAAGCTATCCGAGAAGGCTGCTCGCCCGATCATTGCCCCTTCCGTTTGGAGTTGGTGTTTTTGCATGTTCCAAATGCAGAAGTCGCTAACGAGGCTTGCATTGCTCATTATCGCGAGGAGAAGCGCAGCCGAGGCGACTATACGCGTCAAATCGAAGCAATTGAGTCCTCAACCACGACCAGCCGTGAGACTAGCGCAGATAATCTACCTGGCCTAGTACCCAGTTACATCGACAATCCTGCCCTCGACTATTACCATGGTCTTATCTTCAGCTACCATGGGCCTGACTGGACCAAAGATGAACAGCGTGTCTGTTCTATCTGCTTCGACCCTATACCACAAGACGTGTATAGTTCGATCGTGGAGGGAGAACTTGCGGACGATGAACATAAGATTCTTCCACCAGTTCACATCACTTTGAAACCCATACGCGATATGGAAGATCCTCTCATCATACCCATCGGAGAACAGATGGAACTTACGTCTCACGGTCCCACAAGCAATGTCACGAACGGACCATGGCAGCGGGCTATCAAACGTGGATGGTCTACATGGTAAAGGAAACCAGTCCCAGACGCCAAGCGATCGATATGTGCTCGTGATGTTGTGTGTTCGTGATTGAGATGTAGTAGTAGAGCAGACCTGTCTCGACTGAAGGACCCATAGAATCAAGAAAGTTGGAACGAAACACAAGGGCGAGAAGAAGCTAACAGGCAGATCCTGGGTTCACGACTGGTGCCGCTTGCGTTCACTGCTATGGCTGTGCTTCGAAGTGGAAGGATGGAGCCTATTGCAACCAACCGCACCCTAGCTCTGGGGTTACCTGGCATTAATGGCACTGGTATTGCGCGCTTCCGGCGACCAATAGGGTATTTGCGAACAAAGTCAGCCTTGCCCAGAGTCGCACACGTCTGACATTGTGGGGCAAGCTTACAAAAGTGACAGTACATAAGGCATCTATATCACCCGTAAGTACGCAGTCAGCATGGCTTCAACATCTCCGTTGATAGAGTTAGCCGAACTATGGGCACGGCGACTTCTCAAAATCAAGGTTACCGAAGCGATTGACGAGCCGATTTCCACCGTCCAGAGTGATTCTGTGAGTTTCAGCAATGCGCCATTAGATACAGGGTCACAACTTCAAAAAGCCGCCGGAGGTCAGAAGAATAAAAACTTCGCCGTGCAGGCGAAAGAAATGTTCCGAACAGCGCTAGCTTGTTTGGGCCTCACATGGATGGGTTGTATCGAAGCCGTGAGCCGTACCTGGAACAAGAGTTGGACATTGGAGACATTGAGTCTTATCGCCTCAATTGTTACGCTTGCCGGACTTGTTTCGACACTTTTGGCTCATCAAAATAAACCACTCCCCCAATGGCCTCAGCTGGTCACGATGAACTCCATCATATCGCTATTTTCCCTGCTCCTGAGGGCATGCGTGGGTGTCATATTGACCGAAGGTAACTTGAGATCTAAGCGTTATGGACTTCACAAGCTGACGCGGGCGACAGGGATAAGTCAGTGCAAGTGGAACTGGTATCGGAAAGTTAGGAGATTGGATCACATCGAACGACTTGATTCAGCGAGCCGTGGTTCTTGGGGCTCCATCAAGCTGCTGTACCACCTGCGACCATCGCAAGCATAGTGACTGCCCCGTGTTCAGTCTCATCTTAACAAAGACTAATTGTGTGCAGTCAACTCGCTGTGCTTGGCGCCGCTATCACGATCATGTCGTCACTGCTCGGCTTCTTTTCTCAACAGCTCGTGCAATTCCAAGATTGCCTTCAGCAAGACACAGCCGCGCGGGTTAGAATATCGAGAGTCAACATGTACAATCAGGTTGGAGGTAAATAGTTCTTTAACACGTCCACGCAATATGCTCCGATGGCAGCAGCGATCAGCGTCGGCATACTTCAACCCGTCGGAGATCTGACTAATACACTCTCTTCCGGCTGTAGTAGCGGCAACTGCACTTTCTCAGCTAAGGGCAGTGCATCGTTTTTAACCTTAGCTTTCGGCCACTCCTGTACCAACATTACATCAAAAATTCACATAGTGAACGAGACCTATGCGACGAGTGAAAACCGGACTACGGCATATCTGGCGCTGGATTATGGAGATGGCAACACCGTGATATGGTCACGAGAGAACAGAGGAGAACCTATCGTTCGCTCCTGGACCTCGCTCACGCCATCCGGCCTGACCACGATATATTTTCTTTTCAGGCCTTCCAATCGCGAAACAGACTGGAGAGCTGTCAATTGTTCACTCTTCCCAACGATCAACACATATGCAGCTAGGATCACCGATGCCATTCTGGAAGAGCAATTGCTTGGCACTGCGTATCTTGACAGCATACCAGCACAGTTCAATGAACCGCCCGTGTGGGATGTTGACCTCTCAAACACGGTATCTGAATGGACCCATGCGATGACAACCAACTACACCATACGAAACGGCGTAAGAGAGTCATGCGAGGGCACAGGCGACCCCAGTACAGGGCTGTTCAAGTTCATGAAACATAGCGACGAGTCCACTTACATTAATGGCACCGGTCATAGAAATCCGAGCGCGGGATGGAAGTGGTGGTACTTTCCACCAGATTGCGTGTGGCTTCTTGGCAAGTTCTCTGGGACGACTATGAGCGAAATCCTGACAGCTATATCCGACCAACAAAACCTTTCAATGCGCCAACGAGACGGAGCAATAAGCTGCAGCTCAGTCAACTTGCGTGTACTGTTCGACAAGGGTAACATCACATTCCGCACCATTGAAAGACGAATGGAGAACCTCGCGACGTCAATGACTTCTGTCATCCGCACTCACGGCACTAGCTATGTGCCCCTTCAACACTCTTCTGAGTCGTCGTGGGTTCCTCCCGCCCTCCACGGGCAAACGTGGTTCAACACAACATGCGCGTCCGTACGATGGTCTTGGATCGCCTATCCTGCTATTGTGATTGCTCTAAGCGGTCTTTTTCTTCTGTTAGTTGCGATTGAGAACCGCGACACTCAGCGCGATCGGCTTTGGAAAAGCTCGTTCCTCGCTGCTCTCTTTTGCGAGGTCGAACTAGACAAAAGACCACAGGGGATAGCGGATATGAAAGCGAAAGCAAGGACAGCAAGTGTTGCTCTGGAGAAAAGAGGCTTCGGGTTGAAGCTAGCTTGACTCTAGTAGAGGCTATATAACTAATGTCAATCCCTGCAAATAAACACTCTCTCAGATTGGCTCTCGAGTTTCACTTGAGCAATAAGCAAAAGATAATAAGCAAGTTGCATGTTAGGTGGTCGCTGAACACAGTTCGATGCTCCAATGGCATCGTGTGTCCCCGCGGAATGCACCGTTACGGCAACTCCGGAATTGACAGATGCAAAGCGATGAGTGTTGAGCTCGTAGTGCGCATCAAGATGAACGCCATCTTCAGCCTTGTGGAGAAGCAATAACCTTGGCAGGTTTAATTATAGCCTAGCGTTGGGTTCATCGAGTCTAGCCCGAGAGAACTCTAACACCACTTTCGCTTCACGAGTCAGCCCATGCTTGGAAGTCTCCTATCCACGATGTAATATATTCTGGTCGCTCCCTCTCACTAATCTGGTAATGCGTCCCCATTCGCCGACCGTTTCTTAACCCAAGTCACTCGTTCCGACGGTTCTTTTACACGATGCGTTCTTCGATATTATTAGCCGTTCCGGCCCTTCTATTCCTTGATGTCAATGCGTTGCGCGTCAGCACCTCGAGTGTTTGCGGTAAACAATCCTGGAATACGCTTACTTGCAAGAATTCGTCCTGGGGAAACTGTTGCTCGAAGAATGGACGTTGTGGTTCCACGCCACAACACTGCGGAACTGGATGCCAGGCTAAATTTGGAGACTGCAAATTGCCAGTATCTTCAGCACCCGCGGTCATCGTTTCCTCAGCACCTGCGGCGTCATCGAAAACACTTGCTGTATCATCGACGATAGTCGTAGTATCATCGGCAGTACCCGCAGTCTCATCGGCAGCACCAGCAGTATCATCGAAAGTACCCGCAGCATCAGCGGCCCCGGTTACGGGCGGAAAGATCTCCACTGATGGAACTTGCGGCGGAACTTCTGGCTTCACCTGCGTCGGCTCTCCATTTGGCAATTGCTGTAGCGCGTATGGATGGTGTGGAACGTCCACCGCCCATTGCGGCACTAGCTGCAATGCAGCCTTTGGAAACTGCGGAGCGGCGGCATCTTCATCGACCTTGTCCACGACTACAGTTCCAACTACGACCTCGGCAGCTACCCCAGCACCCACTCAGAAGATCTCCGTCGACGGAAGTTGTGGCAGCGGAGTGACATGCCTAGGCTCTTCATTCGGCGATTGTTGCAGCGCCTACGGGTGGTGGTAAGCTCTCAATGTCCTCTGCCCCTCTCTCTCATACTGACATCGACTCGCAGTGGAAGCACCGCCGCATTCTGTGCAACAGGTTGCCAAGCTGGATTCGGAAAGTGCGATGTTCCTTCCCCCAGCCCGACTCCAAGTAACACGTGTGGCGTCGAAGGCTTCGCCAATGTTGAGGCATACTACGCTTCTTCGTTCAACTTGATCGATGCGACCGATGTTTCGACTTGTGCGACGCTATGTTTGGCCGAAGCAGAATGCAAGAGTTATCTGTTCAACCCAAAGCTTGGAAATTGCGCGTATCTTATGAATTCGCTAGAGCAGGGAGAGTTCATTGCCACAAGTGGCACGGATCAGCTTTTCTGGGAGAGGTCCTGCGCTGAGGCGAAGTAGACTTTGTAGCAAGATAAGCATAAGAGGCACCTAGTCCTTGCGCGTTACATTCGGGAACGATATGCAAGGTGTTCGGACTAGGACAGCGGCTAATTGTAGCTTCTATCGCACCGCTCTACGCGTGTCTAGACGTTAAGCTACTTCGTACAATACTATTCTAGTGTTTAAATTTATTTTCTGAATATAATCTACTATTATATTTTATATATATATATAATAGTTTTTAAAACTAATAAAAAGAGTTATAAAATCTATAATAATACTATCTTTTATAATAATTCTAGAAGAACTTATAAAAGTAATAATACTAGTCTAATTTTAGAAAGAAGAGTAGAATAAATATTATATAACTAAGTAAAGCTTTAGTAAGTAAAGTAATATAACTATAATAAAATTAGTTTTTTACTAGTAGTTACTTAAATTCTTTATTAATACTCTAAAGTATATATATATAGTATTTAGTATTAGATCTAAGTAACTTATAGCTATAATATATTTAATAATTCTTTAATAAAATTTTAAACATAGTAATAATATATATTAATAATATTTTAGTATATAAGTACTTAAAAGTAGCTTTATTAATTAATTACTATTAGAGTTACTATCTAATATATTTATATATTAATAATACTAGTTTTTTAAGTATTACTCTTCTAGTTTATATAAAAGTTTTTTTTACTTCTAAAGAGTACTAAATAGCTAGCTTAGATTTTAAAGCTATTACTACTCTAAAGAGTAGTAGTACTAGTAGAAAGTAAGAAGATACTAAGAATAATACTATAATAATATATAAGTAGTATAAACCTCTATAGTTTCTAGAGTAATACTTTTACTTTTTCTATTTATAATTTTATATCTTATAGATTATATATATTACTAAGTCTAAGTTAGTAAAGCTAACTATTATAGTATATTACTAGTAATAACTAATAGAGATAAAAGGCCTAGTATTACTGTATTAAAGTAACTATAAAGTTAAAGTATTAATCTAGTAAATAAAATACTAGTAATAAATCTTTTTCTATATTATAGTTTAGCTATAAACTTAAAAAAAGAATTAGTATTTTAGAGATAGCTTTCTTTATAATAGAGCTAATAAAAAAATTAGAAAGAATTTAAAATTTACTATAAAGAAATAGAAAGTAGTAACTTTTTATTTTAAATAGTTTATATATAACTCTAATTTAGAGCTAACTTTATATTAGAAATATATTAAAAGCTATTAAAAAATATTAAAAGACTCTAAGTATTAGGTTCTAGCTCTAAAAAGTCTAGACTAACTTAGTAATAGCTATAAATACCTTAGAATTACTATAATGGCTTAGTAGTAATTTATCTTTAGTCTTTTAGAAAATATACTTAATTATAGTTTAATATTATATCTCTAGTATTTAACTAACTCTATTATTTAATATTTAAATTACTCTACTTTATAATACTCTTATATATACTATTTAGATATAATAAGCTTTAAAGTAGATTTTTTTAGTATAATATAATATAGTAGTAAGTAAGCTATACTATTTTTATATATAATAAATAATAACTAAAAGAAATTAGCTTCTATATTTTTAGAGATAGTAATACTATTTACTAAAAAACTTATAAACTTATTAGAAGCCTCTTTAAATATTACTAACTTAGCTTTAATTATTAGAGATAGTAATATACTATTAAAGTTTACTTTAGAGCTAACTAAGCTTTTATAAACTACTACTACTAAAAATAAAAATAAATAAGCTATTTTAATTTATAAACTTAAAAAGTTATATAAGTAAAAATAATTAAAGTATACTTACTAAGATATAGTTTATTTTAGAAAAATTAAAGTATAAAATACTTATAAATAACTACTTAGCTCTTAAAAAAGATATTACTTACTATACTTTAACTTTAAAAAGTAAGTTTTAGTTAAACTTAGAAGCTTTATACTTTAAGAACTTAAAAATATCTACTATATATAATTACTTATAGTATAATAACTAAGTATATAATTATAAAAATATTTTTAGAAAAGTACTTTTTACTTTTTTCTTAAATACTTAAAAGATAGACTTTACTATAAAATTTCTTAATAAAACTACTTACTTTATATAAAATACTTACTTCTAAAACTATATAAAGTTTAAAGCGTTTTAAATATCTATATAAAAAAAACTTAAAATAGTTATACTTAATATACTTAGTTTTAAGTTATTATAGTACTTTATAGTTTATAATAAACTTAAGTAGACTAAATAAAAGCTAAATTAGAATTTTAACTTTTTTTTAGTTTACCTTAATATACTTTAGAGTAAACTAAGTAACTATTTAAAAAAGTAGTACTATATAAACTTTATAAGTACTTTTTTTTTTAATATTTAGAAAAAACTTTTACTTTAAAACTAGAAAGACTATAATATAGTCTTTAAGCTTAATACTTTAGCTTACTACTATTAAGATAAAATAAAGTATACTACTATACTTTCTAAATATCTAGCTTATAAAAAGAAGTTTTATAGCTATTAGACTTAAAACTCTTTTTTAGAGCTTTTTTAGACTTAGAAAAAAACTAAAAAGTTTAGTTTAGTAAAATCTAATTTATAACTAGCTAAATTAAAATAAAATAGTTTAAAAAACTTAAATATAATATATTAGAGATATAATAAAACTAAATACTTTTAAAAGAACTATCTAAAGTCTAAAAAAACTTCTAAAAGCTTATTTAGTTAAAAATTAGAAAAAAATAGTAAGTAAAGAAGCTAAAGTTCTTCTTAGCTACTTATATTACTTTAAACTTAGTATTTTAAAACTTAAAACTTTTTTATAATATACTTTACTCTAAGCTAGTAAAGCTACTAATAGTAAAAGTATTACTTAGCTAATTAGAGTTTATTAAGACTTTAGTAAATAAAAGTTTCTAGTTAAATTTTATTTTAGTATTACTTTCTATAAAGTAAAACTTACTAGTTTACTTTCTATTTTAGCTATTAGTAAATAGAGTAAATAGTAAAAAATTAAAAATTTATAGTACTACTATAGTAACTATAAAGATAGTAAATTCTTATAAAAAATAAAAAATCTAGAATATTTTATATATTATTATAGAGATCTATAAAAATTAAGTATACTTAAGTTTACTTTAGATAAATATATATTATCTAAAAATTAGCTACTTTATATAAAAGCTACTCTTTTAGAGTACTAAGTTTAAGTATAAAACTATTTATAAAAAAATTATATTAAAAAAAACTAAGAAGTTTAAAAAGACTATATATAATTCTATAGTAGATATATATAGCTATTTTATTACTTTAGTACTTTAGTTTAGCCTAGAAAAAGCTAAAAAAAGTAGTTTACTTTTATAATATACTAAGTTTACGCACTTTAAATTAGAAAATAACTTAAGAGTTTTTACTAACTATAGTTTATAAAACTTAGCTATTAACTTACTATTTAGAACTATAGCGCTTTATTAGCTATTATATAACTTTTTTAAAATAAAGTTAAAGCTCTTATATAAGTATTTAAATAAGTACTTAGTATAAAAGTAAATTAGATATAGTAAGTTTCTAGTAAAAGAGGTTTATACTTTTTACTAAGAAGAAAAATAGTAGTATTTACTTATATATTAACTAAAAAGACTTTAATAAAGTTACTATTAAGAATTAGTACTTTTTACTACTTATTATAAAGTTTTTAAAGAGATTAGCTAGCGCTAAATTCTATACTAAACTTAATTTTAAAGAGACTTACTATAAAGTATATATTAAAAAGAGTAATAAGTAAAAAACTACTTTTTATAAAAGATATAGTAGTTTTAAGTATACTATAATATTTTTTAGCTTTATAAACGCTTTTATATAGTTATAGACTTATTTTTTTTTAGTTTTTATACTTTAATTAATATAATCTATATTATATACTTAAATAATATTTTTATTTTTTCTAATACTAAAAAGAAGTATAAAGACTATATTAAGAAAGTCTTATATAAATTACGTAATATAAAGCTATTTTTAAAGCTTCTAAAGTATAAGTAGTATACTTAGTATACTAAGTACTTTAAGTATATAGTTTCTTTTAAAGAAATATAAATTAATAAAAATAGAATTAGAATAATCTAAGAATAGCCTAAACTATATATAGTATATAAGATTTACGTATTTATTAGCTTTATAAACTATTATAGATAGTTTATTACTAGATTATTTTAACTTACTCTACTATTAACTAAACTAATCTAAAAAAAGCTAAAAGTAGCTAAGAGTAGCTACGCCTAGTAGAGAAAGAAAAGTTAAATTCTTAATCTTAATAAAAAAGCTAAAAAGGCTTTTTAAAAGCTAAAAGACTTTTTTTTAAGTATTTTTATTTTTACTTACTTTAAGTAAGATAGAAAAACTAAGACTAAAATAGATATCTTAAGTAGTATAATTATAAGTATATTAAGCTAATATATACTAAATAAAGCTAAAAAGTACTAATAGTATTTAGTTAACTTCTTTTTATATAAGCTTATTATAGTAAAGTATAATTATAATATATATAACTAAAAGCTACTTATAATAGTTAAGAGCCTAAAGTATTAGTACTAATACTTAGAAAGTATATACTTTAACTTCTATACTAACTATTAGAATCTAAAATAGTTTAAAGAGACTAAGACTCTTAACTATTAATAAGTTAGATTTTATATTATACTATTTAGATTAAATTTTAATATTTACTATAAAATAAAGTTTATAAACTTTATAGATAAGCTATCTTACTACTCTAACTATATAGTAGAAGTTTAGAAGTCTATCTAAAAGTATAATAAAGCTTTTATTTAGTTTATAGAAAATCTTATAACTTATAGTAATAAAATATTTTTTTTAGTAGCTATAGTATAAACTTACTTTACTAAGTACTTTAAAAAATAATAAAACTTTACTAAAAGTTTTAAAAGCTTTAACTAAACTAGTAGATATACTATACTAAAATTTTAAACTTTAGAGAAGTATAATAAAATAAATTATACTTTCTTAAGTACTTTAAATAAGTCTAAGTTTAAAAATAACTAATTTAGCTTAGATTAAGCTAAAACGCGCTATTATATAGTAAAAATACTAGTAACTACTAAAAAGAAGTTATAAGCTCTCTAAAAGTATTATAATAACTTTTTATAAGTTACTTTAAAGTAAGATATACTTTAGAGAAGCTATAAAAGTATTACTTTTAAAAAAGTATATATAAAAATATAAAGTAATACTATAAAAATTACTTTATATATAGAAAGTCTACTTATGTAAAATATAAGCTTTATAGTCTACTATAGTCTTTTTTAATACTTAACTACTCTTAAAAAAGGATAATAATAAACTTTATTATAGAACTACTACTTAGTATAGTTTCTAGTATAAAGTATAATACTATACTAGTTATTATAGATAGATTAACTAAAATAGTCTATTATATACTAGTATAGGCTAATTAAAATAGTACTAATCTAGTATAAGCTTAGATATATAAAGTTATTTAACTTTATAGTATACTAAAGCGTAATATCTTAAATTAAAGCTCTTTAATAAACTCTAAGTATTAAAATACTTATTTTTACTATTTTAATACTAGAAAAGTTTTTACTTTTACTTTTTATTCTTAAACTAATAGCTAGACTAAAAGATAGAACTAAACTTTGGAGTAGTATCTTTACTACTATTACTTTCTAAAATAGAATAATTTAGTATACTAGATATTTATTAAAAAGTTTATATATAATAATAGTTTTTACTTTACTACTAGAATTAGTCTTTTTTTAAGTCTACTATAGAAAGTACTTTTATAGAGTAAATTAGCTTAATTTAGCTTTTAATAAAAAAGAAAGCTTTATAAAAGCTAGCTTTACTAAATAAGTAATTATACTATACTAAGAGTACTATAAAAAGAGTAAAGTAGTAAATACTTACTAGAAAAAGTATACTAATAAGTACTATACGCTAATATTCTTAAAAATAAAAGACTAAGTTCTAGTCTCTAACTAATATATTAGAAGTACTTACTTAAAGAAAAAGCTAAATTAGAACTTTTTTAGATCTAGAAAAACTATAAACTAGATTAGCTTTTTAGTCTTTTAAGTTAACTTTTTAGAACTTAATAGTATTTATTTAGTATTTTACATATTACTTTTAGAGTCTTTTAACTTAAGAAGTATTATTTTATACTCTAAAGCGCCTAAGTAAAATACTTTAAAAGAATTTAGTAATAATATATATAAAGTAGAATATATTATTAAAAAATAGTATAATATAAATAACTAATAAAAATATCTAATTAAGTAAGTTAAGTACTTAGAGAAAGATAACTTATAAAAAACTAAGTTTTAATATTATAGCTAATACGCTATAAAAGTTTTAGAGTAAAAAAAGTATCTAGTAGTATAAAAAGTTTTTTAAAGTCTAGTTTATAAAGTAATACTATAGATAACTTTATAAAAAGAGAGAATAAGTTATATTAAACTATAATAAACTATTTTAGTATAAACTAAAGTATACTTTTACTTTTTTTATCTATCTAAAGTTTTTTAGAGTATTTAATAGTGCCTTAGACTAAAATAGCTTATAACTATCTAACTTTAATATACTTTTTAGTGTAAAAATTATTAGTTTTTTAAACTTTATAATTAGTTTTAAAGAATTTAAATATTATACTTTAAGTAAATTTATATAAAAAAATAACTTTAATTATAAATATAGAACTTTTTATATTTATAAGATTATATTTACTAATAAATATTACTCTAGACTAGATAAAGCTATAATAGCCTATATAGAGCTAAAAAAAGTTAGTTTTAGTTAATATTATATAAACTCTATTAAACTCTATTTAAATATACTAGAAGAGCCTATATTACTCTAAAATAGACTAAAATAGACTATAAAAAACTATTAGAAGTTATCTAAGAGTAACTTAGAGAATACTAGCTCTAAAATACTTAATCTTATTCTACTTATTTTTAATTTACTTGCTAAGCTAGCTTTTTTTATTTATAAAAGGCTTACTTTCTAAAAAAGTATTAAGCTTCTTTTTAAAACCTTAGATAGCCTTTTTTAGAGTATTAACTTTAGAAATAATAGCTTATAAAGTAGACTTTAAAGTAAAGTACTATAAAATAAGTTAGTATAGACTAAAATAAGCTAAAATAGACTAAGTAAAAATAAGAAAAAATAAAGTAACTACTAATAATTTATAATAAGCTAATTAGAATTAAAAGAGCTTAAAAGAAAGTATTTTAAAACTTACTAATTACTTAAATAGTAATTTACTATTAAGCGTACTAGTAATCTTAGTAGCTCTCTTCTTAAATATATAAAAAGTACTATTAGTAAAGCTAGTAACTATAGTCTTAGCTTTAGTTTTATTATTAAAATATATACTAATCTTAGTAGTAGCTTAGCTATAAAGCGTACTAAAATAAAACTATAAGTAGTTCTAATTAGAGAAGTAGTTTCTACTAAAGTTAGTTAAAAAAGTCTAAAAGAAGCTGTTCTAAGCTAGAATAGCCTATTTAGATTTTATAGATACTTTACTAACTTTAGAAGAAATAGAAAAAGCTATATAAAGCTAGAATAAACTAGTATAAAGTAAAACTTATATAATAATATTATTATAAACTCTTTTATATAGATTTACTAAGTCTATTTTTAGTTTATATAGTTTACTACGCTTAAAATCTTATATAGATAGTATAGTAACTATTAAATTATTACTAGAGGCTTTAAAGTGTAAAATAATAAAGTTTTTACTAAAATACTTTTAACTAGCTAATAACTAATAAATAATCTTATAGATAGTCTCTAAGTTAATAAAGTTTTTTAAAAACTATATTAGTTAGTATTAGTTTAAAATAGCTTAAAATAAACTAAAATATACTAAAACTACTTATTTTAAAGCTATTTACTACTATTTAGCCTTCTAGAGGCTTTTAGAAAGGTAATAAAAGCTAGAATAAAGTAAAAAAAAAACTTATAGTAAAGTACTACTTATTTATAACTTAATAGTAGCTATATTATATAGTTTAAATAATATTATTACTAGACTTAAAGCTAGTTACTTTCTTAATTATACTAGTAAAAATAGTCTTCTCTTTCTTTATATTAAGAACTAAAACTATATAGCTATAGTACTTAAATATATAAAGCTTATTAAGCTTTTAAAACTATAAATAACTAGTATAAAGTATAAAAGTTATTTTAAAAAGCTTAAGTATATAGAAGTAGCTTATTAAGATTTTATAGTTAATAGTTATAGCTAAGTTAAGATATAAAAAGCTATTAAAGCTTAAAATAGAGTAATAAAGAGTATAATAAGTAGATATAAGTAAAAAGTAAGTAAATTAGTATAATTTATATATTAATAGTTTTAAGTAAAGTTTTAGAGACTAGTTAGTAGTAATTTAGTATTATTTACGCTAAAAGCTCTTAATTTAAACTAAACTACTCTATTACGCTCTAAAATAAGCTATAATAGATTACTTAAAACCTTTTTAAAATTCTAAAAATAATAAATAAAAAAGGCTAATACTTACTATTATAAAGTGTTAGAGAGCTAATAAATAAAAAAAAGAAATCTAACTAGCTAGAAATACTTAGAGTATATAGACTTATACTAGCTTTACTAGTATAAGTAGTAGTCTTATATATTTCTATATATAATTTTTTATAGCTACTATTTTTTATAAGAAATTTCTACTCTCTCTATAAATATAGTATACTTATATCTACTTAAAATAGACTATTATAGGCTAAAATAGCTTATTATAGACTATAGTTATTTTATTTAGCTTATTAAATAACTTTAGAAGTAGATTAAGAGTAGTCTACTTATAAAAAAAAGATAATATTAGATTCTAGCTCTAAAGAGTCTAGACTAACTTAGTAATAGCTATAAATATCTTAGAATTACAATTATAGCTTAGTAGCGATTTGTTTCTAGTCTTTTAGAATAATATATCTAATTATAGTCTAATATTATATATCTAGTATTTAACTTACTCTATTATTTAATACTAAGCTAGTCTCTTTTAGAAGTACTTAAATTCTTATAATAGTAATTAGATCTAAATTACTCTTATAATATAATTATTACTAGTCTATACTCTAGACTTACTCTATACTTATCTATTAACCTTTTTTTTACTTAAACTAGAAACAATTTTAATTATCTAAATAAAACTACTATATTTATTTTACTACTATTAACTAAAGCTATAATATTATTTCTATTCTCTAAGTAGCTAATAACTACTATATAATTACTTTATAAGTAACACTACGTTAATAGAGTATAAGTAGACTATTTAGCTTAGAATATATAAAATAGAAGTAAACGCTTCTATTAGTAGATTAAAGCTACTCTTTTATTAGCTATAGCTACTAACCCTATTATAGAGATTAGCGTTTTGCGCCTACTATAGTAGTAAGCTAATATAACACGTTGCGTCTACCTACTAGATAGTGTATTAGATAGAAGTAAAAAACTTTAAATAGAAGTAAAATAATTATATATAGTGTAAGGTATAAAGCTATATAAGTAAGTAGTAAGAGCTTAAAGTTCTACGTAACTCTTCTACCTTAAAAGATCTTAATACTACTTTCTAGCGCTAGCTAGAATTATAAAGTAGCTTAATTCTATCTAGAATTATATTAGATTTTAACTATTCTATAGTTATACTTCTACTAGCTTTATTAAGACTTTAATACTACTTCTATTTATATTATAGTGTCTATTTACTAAAGATAGCTTAGAAGTTCTTTTTAATTTTTATTAAGCTTTAAATTACTCTTTTTTAAAGTTTATTTTAATATAGTCTACTACTAGTATATATAGCTCTTTATTATACTACTTAAGTAGAGCTTTTCTTCTATTTAAATAATATATACATTATAATAAATATAAATTATTTTACTACTTTAGAAAATGTACGTAATTATTAGTATATCTAAAATAAGCTATTTTGAAACTTTACTAATTTATAAACTCTTAGCTACTAGAAAGATTATTATTATTAATATCTAGCTTATAAAAAAATATCTTTATTCTATTAATAAGGTTTTGAAATTTAAAGTTATAGTAAAAAGTAAAAGTAAGTTTTACTTACTTTTAATACTTAGAAATAATATATATAATATAATATTTACTTCTAGTTCTATTTAGTACTATCTTATTAGTAAAGTATATCTTACAAGTATAGATAATAGTAGTACTTATAGATATAATAGAAAAAGCTATAAGATTTACTATAATACTAACTTATAATAATCTTTAAAGAATCTATACAAATAGAAAGTAATATTAATATAATTTTAGGTTAGTAATATAGTAATTTAGTTAAGTATTAAGATAGTAGCGTAATATTAATAGTAAAAAAATAGATTTTAGACTTATAATGAATTAAAAAACTTATTAAAGAGTAACTTAAGAGAGTATAGCTCTTATTATAAGCTCTAAGTTAATATTAGTATTTTAAAAAGTTCTTTAAAGTTTTAACAGCTATAATAATATAAAATAGAGAAGAAGTATACTTCTACTATAATTCTAGTCTATATTTTAACTATATACTTTTAAAAAATATTACTCTATAAGTTATAAGCTAATAGATATTAATTATAATATTATAGTTATTTAATGCATTTACTATTTAAATATTTTTCTAATTTACTTTAGTATAAAAATAGCTTTATAGCTACTCTCTATTTTAGAGCTTTAACTACTCTAAAAGTAATAGCGCTAAAACTCTAAGTTTAAGATTACTTACTTTAAGAAGTAAGAATAATATAATATAATATATTTTTTTATATACTAGTAATAAGTCTAACGTTTTTATAATTAGCTTAAACGCTATAGAATCTTTAATTTACTATAAAACTTTAACTAATAGTTATACTTAAATTAATTCTAAGTGTAAGACGTATGTAGAGAATTTATAAGAATATTAATACTTTAATTTAATAAGTAAATAAAAATCTAGAATATAGACAAGATTTTAAATAGTATCTATTCGAAATTACTAGGTAATATAGTATTAGTAGTATATTTTCTTTAATAGAGTTTTTCTATTCTAGCTTTAAAAAGAAAAACTATATTAAGCTCTAATAATTAAAAGGCTTATAAATTAAGAGTAAAGTTTAAAAGTTTAAATAATTCTTATAAATATCTCTAATAGTACTAAAAAACTCTATATTACTTTTAACTTTATTAAACTAAATATCTTATTATATATTAATAGGCTTAGTATAAGTAGAAGATTAAATATCAGATTAAATGTTTATTTATAGTACTAGTAAGACTTTACTACTTAGACTAATTATAAAACTATTAAGATTTATTTAATCTTACTATTATTATAGTTTTTATATTAGACAAGAACATATTATATAATACTTATATACTAGAATTTTCTTTTTATTATAATAATAAAATAGTTATTATTTAGTACTATTATAGATAAAACTTTATTAAGATAAAATAGTACGTGTAGTTATAGTAGCTATAATTAAGATAAAAAGTATAATTAAAGTAAGTGTATATTTAATAGCTAAGATATAGTAAGTGTTTTAAAGAAGTTTAATTAATATAATAAAGTATAGTAGCTAAGAAAGATAATAAAAAGAGTCTAAGATTAGTTAAAGTATAAGAGATTTAGTATATTAAAATAGTAGTAAGCTGGTAAGGTATATATAAAATCTCTAAACTACGAGATTTTTTTTAATATATTTTCTAAATTATAAAATATCTATATATATTAATTAAACTTAAAAACTATACTAAAATAATATATTATTCTATACTAGAACTAGTTATAACAAGTAGATAATTCTTTAGTATATAAGACTTTCTTAAATGTACTAGTATTAAAATATTAATATAATATAGTTTAATAATTTAGTGTATAATTAAAACGTTAAGAAATCTTCTATATAGATTATTTTATAATTAGTAGTAGTATAAATTATTTAAGAAGTTCTAGAAACTAAAACTTAGCTATAGAGTTTACTACTTTTAAATCTTATAGTATTACTTATCTATTAAGACCTTATGTAAAGACAAAAGATACTCTACGCATTTAATTATTATAGAACTATTCTATCTTTATAACTAAACTACTATAATTATCTTCTATTAGTAATTTCTAACTAGATAGTATTTAGAAACTATAATAAGTATTAATAGAAAAGAACTTAGTATAACTATATCTTGTAAAGATTGTAATAACTTAGTTATTATTATCTTTTTATTATTAAGCTTTGTTAAGATTACACTTATTATTATTTCTTAATAAATTAGAAAAATTCCTAGTAAATCTAATTACTTACGTAATTAAGATTTAAGTAGCTAGTTTTAATCTACTATACTAGAAGATTCTAAAACACCTCTATGTATTTTAGCTTAGTTAATATTAGAGTTATTACGTAATTTAATAACTCTTATCTTTTTATCTTTCTTTCTGCAATTACTAAAAGATCTAGTAATAAACTAATTATTAGTCTATACAATATAACGCATAGACTAATATAATTAGTACTAGTCTAGATTATAAATCTAAGAGATAAGAAGAATTTAGTAGACTTAGATTATAAATCTAGAAATTAATAGAAATTAAGTAGATTTAATTATAAATTCTTATCTTTAGGTAAAAATAGGTAGATATTTACGTAATTATTCTAGTAGCTATTTTCTATAAAAGAAATAGTAATTCTCTATAGTTATTCTTTACCTAGTAATAATATTATTATCTTTTATTTATTATCTACTTTGTAATTACTTTATTACAATCTTTGTTAGTTATACTATTTATTATAGTATTTAACTACTTTGTTCTAACAAAGCTATATTCTATTATTAGAGAATAGTTCTTGTTACCTCTCTATTCTTTATAACTATTATTATAGAAGATAATAGCTTTAATAGTATATTAAATATTAATACTAGTAAAAATAATTAGAATACTCTTTATAATAATTCTATTATAGAGAATATTTTAAATACTAGTAATAATAGTTTAATAGAACCTAAAAGTTATAAAGAAGTATTAAGTAGAAAAGATAAAGATCTATATCTAGCTGCTATAAAAATAGAAGTAGATAATCTTATTAAAACTAATACTTAGAATATAACTAATAAACCTAATAATATTAATATTATTAAAGGTAGATAGGTTCTT